>NW_026527854.1:0-53976 GCF_017976375.1 Cuculus canorus | reverse complement strand
CTGCCTCACCACCTTCTTTGTGAAAAATTTCTTCCTAATGTCTAATCTAAAAACTGACATAAACCAAAATCAAAACCAATGCAAATGCCACCACTTGCCACCTCCCTCAAGCGGACTGACACTCCACCAGTCTACCATCACCCATCACCTTGAACAATAAAAATCTCCACTTCTCCTGCCACAGGTTTTATCACTGACTGATGGCATCTATGTTATGGAATCTCCCTCTGACCAGCCGGGGTCAGCTGTCCTGGCTGTGTCCCCCTGACAACTTCTTACCCACCCGCAGCCACTCACTGGGAGGGAGCAGAGGAAGCAACTCTTGATGCTGTGCAAAGGAGACAATCACTGCCCTCACTCTTCTGGCACCAGGACGATGCCACAGGACCCAAAGAGCTCTCACAGTTCAAAAGGAAAGTGGAGAAACTGGAAAGGATCTGGAGGAGGTCTGCCAGGATGGAGTTAGAGGCCCTCAGCATGAGGTGTGAGGGCACACTTTGGCCTGCGGGGGGAGGCTCGGGGCAACCTGCTAAGTGGGTCTCTATATCTTGTGTTCAAAGGAAAACCTAGGGAATAAGAGGGCTCAGGTGACCTCCAGTCCAAGTTCCCAGCTCCAAGCAGGGCCAGCTCTGAATTCAGACCAGGCTGCTCAGTCCATGTCAACATCTGCACAGAGACTTTAGACATCAACAAGACACCGAGGACACAATTAAAAGAGAGGATTTGGGCATTTGACCTGCTCTATGAACACAGCTATCAGTCTTCCACACTTTCTTGAAAGTCCACCTTCTTGTCCAGAGCAGCAGGATCCTTCTGCCAGTCTCCTGGCCCATCTCCAGCCCTTGGGGTCCTTTAGGCTGCAAACAGAATTCAAACAAAATGACTTGGAAACTGTCAGCTTAAAAACTACAAGAGTGGGAGGTGGAGGCATCTTAGAGCTTCTAGGTTCTTGTGGAAGACTTAAGAGTTCTGTGAAAGGAAGAGAATGGTTTTGAATAAACTGATTTTAGATCATTTCACGTGATGGCTCTACTCCCCCATTTCCATCATCTGCACCCTGAAACCTCACCTGCTTTTCTATATCGCCTCTCAGACCTGACCAAGCGATGAAAAGAAAGGCAGAGGAATGGCCCTAGGCCTCTGTGAATCTCCTGGGTTCTGGCACTGGGATGGCTACGATGTCATTCCACTTTTAACCCCCTAAAGAACCAACCTGGGAAGTGACTCTGCATAGTCTGACCTCAACAAGGCCCATGCGACAGGACAGGCTGTGTCTGTGTCTGCAGACCCCACACACCTACAGATTAGCTCAAGCTGGGGAATGTCAGTCAAACCTGGTCTCCTGGGCCACTGGACAGAGGGGTGGGTGGAAGGTCCAGGTGATGCTGGTCAGGGCCATGAAGGTCCATAGATGCTCTCAGGGTCCTGACACTGCCCCACGGGTAGAGAGAAAGGAATGAACCACACTGAGCCTTGACCTGTAATGAGATGGGATCCTATGGAGAGTAGCCACACTGGAGCAAGGGGAGAAGTGTGAGGAGGAAGGAGCAGCAGAGATGTTCTTCACTGACTGTTAACCCCCTCTTCACCACCCTCCATGCTCCTTCTGGGGATGGGGTGGGCAAAGGAACTGGGAGCAAAGGAGTCATTTGAGCGTGGGAGAAATCAGGAGAGGAATGGGCTTTAATGTTTTGTTCTTGTTTCTCATAATCCAAACCTTTCTTAACTGGCAATAAATTAAACAGACCTTCAGCAAAGTCCATGTGTCTGTGCCAGCGACAGTCATTGGTCCCTGAACTCCTTTGCTTTCTCTTGACCCATGAGCTCTCCTGGATTGTTTTCTCCCTCTGTATCATTGGTTCTGGGCAGGGAGGGAGCACTTGGGGGGGGGGGAACCGGCTGCTGTACAAGGTTAACCCCACCACAGGACGTATCAGGGCTGCTGTGTCCCAGGACGGGGCTCCCAGCACCAGGAAGACCCTGCCCAGCCTGGAGCTGAGTCCTGCCCAGCCCAGAAGGATGGTTGGGCCTGGAGCACATTATGGACAAGGAGAGGCTGAGAGAGCTGGGCTTTGAGAAACCTTTCAGGGGGAAACACTGAGCAAGGCCCCAGGGCAGCTGGGGGATCCCAATCCATGGACGTTCTCCGTGTTTGATGAGACAAGGCCATGAGCCCCTGATGTGTTTGGAGCTGTGTGAGAAAGGGCTTGGCTGAGAGCCCAGCAGTGGCGAGAGCTGTGGGACTGAGGTGCAAGAAAGGTCAGTAGGAAATGGGTTCCCTTTTTATTAATAATGCTGGTAGAGTTGGGTATCAGTGAGCAAAGGAGGAGGACAGAGGTTTCGTTGTAGCAAGAGCCCTGAAATGTGAGGGCACCCCAAAATCCTCATCACAGATCTTGCACTCCCCTCAGCCCCACCTCAACTCTTGGGAGAGAGTTTCTGGGATCTCCCGGGGCCCTGGGGGGCCTTGGGTGGTGCTGAAGTGAGGGGTTTGGAGTCCCCAGGGGGTCTTGGGGGAGATTTGGGGAGGCTATATGGAACTGGGGCTGGGGTTTGGGGTTCCTGCGGGGCTTGGCAACAGGTATTAGGGGGCTGGAGTGGAGATTTGGGGTCCCCAGGGGCTCAGGGGGGCATTGGGGAGGGGCTAGGGTGCAGGCTTTGGGGTCCCCAAAAGCTTTGAGGGAGCTGGGGTTGGATTTTGGGGTCCCCCACATGGTTTGCAGGAGAGATTTGGAGCACTATGGGGGACAGGGCTGAGTTTTGGGGTCCTCTACTAGCCCATGGTGAGGCATTGGGAGGGCTGGGGTGGGGTTTTTTTAGCTGCCCTGGAGGTTTGTCGGGGTGTGGGGGGATGGATCTTGGGGTCCCTCAGTGGCTTGGGGAGAGCTGAGGTGGGGTTTTTTGGTCCCAGGGTCTGTGGGGGAGATTTGTGGAGGAGTTTATGGGGAGACAGGGCTGAGTTTTGTGTCCCCAGGGGCTTTGGAGGTGATGAGGTGGGCTTTGGGATCCCCTGAGGGTTTGAGGGGATTGTGGGGGGGCTCTGGGGAAGGGGGTGAGATGGGTTTTGGGCTTCGTGGGGGATTTTGGGAGCTGGGATGGGGTTTGGGAGGCTCCTTGGGGCTTGGAAGGAACACTGCCCCCCAGAAATGCACTCAGCAGCCCCCAGTTGGGGCGTGCCCCCACCTTCCGGGTGCCCCGACCCCCCCCTTCCTTTTTGGAGTGCCCCCTCCGCCCCCGCCCCATGGGAATGGGAGGGGCCGTCCCCGCTTCAGCCAATGAGTAGGCGCGACGCGCAGGGTCCAACCGCCGGCGCGGGGCTGCGGAGCCTTAACGGCAGCGCGGAGGTGAGGGCGGCAGCGCGGAGGTGAGGGCGGCAGCGCGGAGGTGAGGGCGGCAGCGCGGAGGTGAGGGCGGCAGCGCGGAGGTGAGGGGCTGCGGGGGAGGAACCGACCGGCGGGGCTGGGGGCGGCGGGGAGGGGCGAGAGAGCCGCGGGGAAAGGGGAGAGGAGGGCAGGGAGGGGAAGGAGAGGGAGGGGAGAGGGGAGAGGGGAGAAAGGGCTGAGAGAGGGAGGGGAGAAAGGGCTGAGAGAGGGAGGGGAGGGGGGAGGGGAGAGGAGGAGAGCAAGAGGGGAAAAGGGGGGAGAGAAGGAGGGGCTGAGAGAGAGGAGAAGGGGTAGAAGGAAGAGCTGAGGGGAAAAGGGGAAAGGAGCTGGGGAGAGGGAGGAAAGGGAGCGGAGAGGGAAGAGAGGGAGAAGCGTGTGGGAGGAGAGAGGGGAGGGGAGAGAGGGATAGAAGGGGAGGGAGAGAGAGAGAAAGAGGGCAGAGGGAGGGCTCAGGAGATGGGGGGAGAGGCAGAGAAGGCTTCAGTGCCGAGGGTGCTGCGGATCAGCCCAGGGGTTGTGGTGGCCAGGCTGCAGCCCCGGTCCCGTTGCTGCCCCCACTGACGCCCTCGCCTGCAGCCCACGTGCAGTTTCTGGTCGAGGTGACCCTTCTGCTGTACGCAGCATTTCTCGAGGCAATTCTCGAGGCGATTCTCCAGGCGATCTCCGCGGCGCTGCCGCAGCCGTTCCCGGCAATCCCCGAGGCCAAGCAGAGCTCAGCCCCGGGCTCAGCCCCATCAGCCACACGGGCAGCGGCTCCCTCAGCTCCAGCGGGATGTGGTGCGGCACAGCCGGTGAGCGGTGGCAGAGGGGAGTGCGGGGGGCCGAGGGGCAGAGACCTCTGCAGTTGCTGTCTGTTGGCAGCCCCTAACTCATGCGTTAGACGGGGGGCAGAGGTCCGAGCGAGTCGGGCTTTGGATGGCACGAGCTCTGTGAGTGCTGCTTGCCTGCGAGGGGGGATGTGGCAAAGCACTGGCTTTGCTGTCTCAGGAAGGCTCTGGTCTGGGCTCTTGCGTAGGCGTAAGACAATGACGATGTGTGTGAATGCAGGTAAAGAAGGATCCAGAATGCAGAGGATGCAAAGGGTTGTTGGGCCAGATTGCTACATTCCCAGCCGTAGCGCTCTGGACATGGATGTGGCCAAGTTCCTCCTGACCAGATAGAAGGACGCTGCTGAGGTGTCACCTGCCAAGAAGGTGAGCGTGTTGCTGAGTTCCGTTGAGTGCACTGGTCCCTCCCAGACCCCTTCCTGGCCTTTCCCAGAGAAGCAACCTGGAAGTTCTCTCGCATGGGTGCGTGAGGCTGACAGTCCCGAGCAGCGCTGGCTCCAGCTCTGCTCTTCAGGAGCTGGGGATGAGGTTGGAGCTGTAGGGCCTGAGAAGGGAACGTGGACAGAGGAGCCTGAGCGAAGCTGTTCTGTAGGGACTGGGCAGTAGGATTGTCAATTGTGAAGTCATCAAAAGGCAGGGACTTTAAAGAGCAGACTATAATGTCATAGAAGGACCCAGGTGACAGCAGGGCATATTTTTAAGTCGTAATAAGACTGGGTATTAGAAGGGCCAATTGTGAAGTCATGGAAATGCAAGGACATTGAAGAGCCAATGGTGATGTCATAGAAGGGCCACGTCATAGCAGGGCAAATTGTGAAGTCGTAATAAGACTTGGTAGTCAAAGGGCCAATGGAAGTTATCGAAGTGCATGGACATTTAAGTGAGAATTGTGATGTCATGGAAGTACTAGGTGATAGCAGGGCAAGTTGTTATGTCCTAATAAAAGTGGGGAGTAGAATGGCCAGCTGTGAAGTCATCAAGGTGCAGGCATACTGAATAGAGAATTGTGATGTCCTAGAAGAGCCAGGACATAGCAGGGCAAATTTTTCAGTGGTAATAAGTCTGGGTAGTAGAAGGGCCAATTTCTAAGTCATCGAAGTCCAGGGACACTGGAGGGTGAATGTTGATGTCCCAGAAGGGAAAGGTGACAACGGGGCATATTTTTAAGTCCTAATAAGATTAGGTAGTAGAAGGGCCTATTCTGAAGCCATCGAAATACAGGGATATTGAAAAGCGAATTGTGATGTCACAGAAGGGAAAGGTGACAGCAGGGCAATTTGTTAAGTCATAATAAGACTGGGTAGTGGAAAGGCCAGTTGTGAAGTCATCGAAGTTCAGGGACTTTGAGGAAAGGATTGTGATGTCATAGAAGAGCCACGTCATACCGGGGCAAATTGTTAAGTCATAATAAGACTGTGTAGTAGAAGGGCCAATTGTGAAGTCATCAAAGTTCAGGGACATTGAAGAGCGAATTGTGAGTTCATAGCAGGGCCAAGTGAAAGCAGGGCAAGTTGTTATGTCATAATAAGACTGGGTACTAGAAGGGCGAATAGTGAAGTCATCGCAGTGAAGGAACACTGAAGAGAGGATAGTGATGTCACAGAAGAGCCAGGTCATTGCCAGGTAAATTGTTAAGTCGTAATAATACTTGGTAGTATAAGGGCCAATTGTGAAGTCATCGAAAAGCAGGGACATTGAAGAGCAGATTATGATGTCATAAAGGGAAAGGTTGACAGCAGGGCATATTGTTAAGTCATAATAAGACTGAGTTATAGAAGGGCTAATTGTGAAGTCATCGTAGTGCAGGGAAATTTAAGATAGAACTGCGATGACGTAGAAGAGTCAGGTCATAGCAGGGTAAATTGTTAAGCCACCATAAGACTGGGGTAGTAGAAGGCCAACTGTAAGTCAACCAAAGTGCATGGACATTTAAGTGAGAATTGTGATGTCCTAGAAGAGCCAGGACATAGCAGGGCTATTTGTTAAGTCGTAATAAGTCTGGGTAGTAGAAAGAACAGTTATGAGGTCATCGAAGTGCAGGGAAACTGAAAAAAGGATTGTGATGCAATAGAAGGGTCAGGTCATAGCAGGGCAAATTGTTAAGTCGTAATAAGACTTGGTAGTATAAGGGCAATTGTGAATTCATCGAAGTGCAGCGACACTGAATAGAGGAATGCGGTGTCATAGAAGAGTCAGGTCATATCAGGGCAAATTGTTAAGTCGCAGTAAGGCTAGGTGCTAGAAGAGCCAATACTGACGTCATTAAGATGCAGGGACATTGAAGAGCAAATTGTGATGTAATACAAGTAAAGCTGACAGCTGGGCAAATTGTTAAGTCATAATTTCACAGGGTAGTAGAAGGGAAATTCTGTAGTCATAGAAGTGCAGAAATATTTAAGTGAGAATTATGATGTCATAGAAGGGCCAGGTCATAGCAGGGCAACGTCTTAAGTACTAATAAGTCTGGGTAGTAGGAGGGCCAATTGTGAAGTCCACGAATTGCAGGGACACTGAATAGAGAATTGTGATGTCATAGAAGAGCTAGGTGATAGCAGGGCAAAATTGTTAAGCTCGTACTAAGGACTTGTTTATATAAGGCCCAACTTTATGAAGCTTATCGGAATCATTTTCAAGGACATTGATAGTTATAATTGTGATGTCATATACGAGCCAGGTCATAGAGCTGGGCAAATTGTTAAGTCCTAGCTAAGACCTGGGTATTTAGAAGGACAAGTGTGAAGTGTCACCTAAGTGCATGGGACCATGGAAAAGAGGAATTGTGATGTGCATAGAAGAAGCCTGGTGATAGCAGGGCAAATTTTTAAGTCGTACTAAGACTTGTTATATAAAGGCTCACTATTGTGAAGTCATCGGAAATGCAATGACATTGTGTTATAATTGTGATGTCATAGAAGAGCCAGGTGATGCAGGGCAAATTGTAAGTCGTACTAAGACTGGTTATATAAGGCCTAATTGCTGAAGTCATCGAAATGCAATGACATTGATGTTATAATTGTTATGTCATAGAAGAGCCAGGTGATAGCAGGGCAAATTGTTAATTCGTACTAAGACTTGTTTATATAAAGCCCATTTGTGAAGTCATCGAAATGCAATGACATTGTGTTATAATTGTGATGTCATAGAAGAGCCTGGTGATAGCAGGGCAAATTGTTAAGTCGTACTAAGACTTGGTTATATAAGGGCTAATTGTGAAGTCATCGAAATGGAAAGACATTGAAGTAATAATTGTGATGTCATAGAAGAGCCAGGTGATAGCAGGGCAAAATGTTAACCTCGTAGCTAGACTTGTTTATATAAGGCTCCATTATGAAGTCATCGAAATGCAATGACATTGTGTTATAGTTGTGATGTCATAGAAGAGCCAGGTGACAGCAGGGCAAATTGTTAAGTCGTAGTAAGACTTGGTTATATAAGGGACAATTGTGAAGTCATCGAAATGCATGACATTGTGTTATGTTTGTGATGTCATAGAAGAGCCAGGTGATAGCAGGGCCAAATGTTAAGTCGTATAAGACTTGGTTATATAGGGCCAACTTGTGAAGTCATCGAACTGAAAGACATTGAAGTGATAATTGTGATGATATAGAAGAGCCAGCTGATAGCAGGGAAAATTGTATAAGTGAACTAAGTCTTGGTTATATAGGGCTCAACTGTGAAGTCATCGAAATGCAATGACATTGAAGTAATAATTGTGATGTTATAGAAGAGCCAGTTGATAGCAGGGCAAATTGTTAAGTTGAACTAAGTCATGGTTATATGGCGCTCAACTGTGAAGTCATAGAAATTCAATGAGATTGTGTTATATTTGTGATGTGATAGATAAGCCAGTTGATAGCAGGGCAAATTGTTAAGTCGTACTAAGACTAGTTTATATAAGGCCCACCTATGAAGTCATGGAAATAGAAGGACATTGAAGTAACAATTGTGATTTGATAGAAGAGCCATGTTATAGAAGGGCAAATTGTTAAGTCCTAGTCTGACTGGGTGGTAGAAAGAGAAATTGTGAAGTCACGTAAGTTCAGGGACAATGAAAGAGGATTGTGATGTCATAGAAGAGCCAGGTGATAGCAGGGCAAATTGTTAAGTCCTAGTTGTTTACATAAGGCACAACTATGAAGTTATGGAAATGCAATGACACTGTGTAATACTTGTGATGTCATAGAAGAGCCAGGTGATAGCAGTGCAAATTGTTAAGTCGTACTAAGATTTCTTTATATAAGGGCCAATTGTGAAGTCGTCGAAATGCAAGGACATTGTGTTATAATTGTGATGTCATAGAAGAGCCAGGTGACAGCAGTGCGAATGGTTATGTCGTACTAAGATTTCCTTATATAAGGGCCAGTTGTGAAGTCATCGAAATGCAATGACATTGTGTTATAATTGTGATGGCATAGACCGGCCTGGTGACAGCAGGGCAAATTGTTTCAGTCCTAGTATGACTGGGTAGTAGAAAGACAAATTGTGAAGTCACTTAAGTGCAGGGACAATGAATAGAGAATTGTGATTCCATAGAAGAGCCAGGTGATAGCAGGGCAGATTGTTAAGTCGTACTAAGACTTGGTTATATAAGGGCCAATTGTGAAGTCATCGAAATGCAATGACACTGTGTTATAATTGTGGTTGTCATCGAAGAGCCCGGTGACAGCAGGGCAAATTGCTAAGTCCTAGTAAGACTGGGTAGTAGAAGACAAATTGTGAAGGTCACCTAAGGGCATGGACAATGAAAAGAGGATTCTGATATCATAGAAGAGCCAGGTGACAGTACGGCAAATTCTTAAGTCGTACTAAGACTTGGTTATATAAGTACCAACTATGAGGTCATCAAAATGGAAGAACATTGTGTTATAATCGTGATGTCATACAAGAGCCAAGTGATAGCAGGGCAAATTGGTACGTCGTACTAAGAGTAGGTTGTATAAGGGCCAATTGTAAAGTCACCGAAATGGAAGGACATTGTGTTATAATTGTGATGTCATAGAACAGCCAGGTGACAGCAGGGCAAACGGTTAAGTCCTAGTAAAACTGGGTAGTAGAAAGACCAATTGTGAAGTCACCTAAGTGCAGGGACAATGAAAAGAGGATTGCGATATGATAGAAAGCCAGGTGATAGCAGGGCAAATTGTTAAGTCGTACTAAGACTTGGTTATATAAGGTCAATTGTGAAGTCATAGAAATGCAAGGACATTGTGTTATAATTGTGATGTCATAGAAGACCCAAGTGATAGTAGTGCAAATTGGTACGTCGTACTAGGGCTTCGTTATATAAGGGCCAATTGTGAACTCATCAAAATGGAAGAACATTGTGTTATAATCGTGATGTCATACAAGAGCCAGGTGATAGCAGGGCAAATTGGTACGTCGTACTAAGACTTGTTTATATAAGGCCCAATTATGAAGTCATCTAAACGCAATGACATTGTGTTCTAGTTGTGATGTCATAGAAGAGCCAGGTGACAGCAGGGCAGATTGTTAAGTTGTACTAAGACTTGTTTATATAAGGGCCAATTGTGAAGTCATCGAAATGCAATGACATTGTGTTATAATTGTGATGTCCTATAACAGCCAGTTGATAGCAGGGCAAATTGTTAAGTCGTACTAAGACTTGGATATATAGGCCTCACTGGTGAAGTCATCGAAATGCAGTGACATTGGTGTTATCTTCTGATGTCATAGAAGAGCCAGGTTACTGTATGGCAGATTGTTAAGTCGTACTAAGAACCTGTTTTATATAAGGGCCAGTTGTGGAAGTCAGTCGGAAATGCAATGACATTGTGTTATAATTGTGATGTCATTGAAGAGTCAGGTGATAGCAGTGCGAATTGTTAAGTCGTACTAAGACTTGTTTATATAAGGCCCGACTATGTGAAGTCTTGAAATGGTATGACATTCTGTTATATTTTGTTGTCATAGAATACCTAGGTGATAGCTCGGCAAATTGTTATGTCGTACTAAGATTTCTTGACATAAGGGCCAATTGTGAAGTCATCGAAATGCAAGGACATTTTGTTATGTTTGTGATGTCATAGAAGAGCCAGGTGAGAGCAGTGCAAATTGTGATGTCGTACTAGAGGGGGTAGTAGAAAGACCAATTGTGAAGTCACCTATGTGCTGAGTCAGTGAAAAGAGGATTGTGATGTGATAGAAAGCCAGGTGATAGCAGGGTAAATTGTTAAGTCGTACTAAGACTTGATTATATAAGGCCCAATTGCGAAGTCATAGAAATGCAAGGACATTGTGCTATAATTGTGATGGCATAGACCGGCCTGGTGACAGCAGGGCAAGTTGTTAAGTCGTACTAAGACTTGTTTATATAAGGTCCAACTATGAAGTCATCAAAACGCAATGACATTGTGTTATAATTGTGATGTCATAGAAGAGCCAGGTGACAGCAGGGCAGATTGTTAAGTTGTACTAAGACTTGTTTATAAGGGCCAAGTGTGAAATCCTCGAAATGCAATGACATTGTGTTATGTTTGTGATGTCATAGAAGAGCCAGGTGATAGCTGGGCAAATTGTTAAGTCCTAGTAAAACTGGGTAGTAGAAAGACCAGTTGTTAAGTCACCTAAGTGCAGGGACATCACGTTATAATTGTGATGTCATAGAAGAAGCAGGTGATAGCAGGGCAAAAGTTAACTCGTCTAGACTTGGTTATATAAAGCCCATATTGTAGAAGTACATCGGAATGCCAGGACCTTGTGTTCTAATTGTGATGTCATAGAAGAGGCCTGGTGATCCAGCAGGGTAAATTGTTAAGTCGTAATTAAGACTTGGTTATATAAGGGACAATTGTGAAGTCATCGTAATGCAAGGACATTGTGTATAATTGTGATGGCATAGAAGAGCCTGGTGATAGCAGGGGTAAAATTGTTAAGTCGTTACTAAGACTTCGGTTATATTAAGGGGGCCACTTGTGAAGTCATTCGAAATGGCAATGAACATTGAAGTGATAATTGTGATGTTATAGAAGCAAGCAGGTGATAGCAGGGCAACATGTTAACTCGTGCCAAGATTTTTTATATTAAAGCCCATTTGTGAAGACATGGAAATGGCACTGACCATTGTGTTATAATGTGATGTCATAGAAGAGCCAGGTGACTTAGGCTCAAATTTTTAAGTCCTAGTAAGACGGGGTAGTAGAAAGACCAATTCTGAAGTCACCTCTGTGGTGAGTCGGTGAAAACAGGATTGTGGTGTGATAGAAAGCCAGGTGATAGCTGGGCAAATTGTTAAGTCCCAGTAAAACTGGGTAGTAGAAAGACCAGTTGTTAAGTCACCTAAGTGCAGGGACAAGGAAAATAGGATTGTGATGTGATAGAAAGCCAGGTGATAGCAGGGCAGATTGTTAAGTCGTATTAAGACTTGGTTATATAAGGGACAATTGTGAAGTCATCGTAATGAAAGGACATTGTGTTATAATTGTGATGTCATAGAAGAGCCAGTTGATAGCTGGACAAATTGTTAAGTCCTAGTCTGACTGGGTGGTAGAAAGAGAAATTGTGAAGTCACGTAAGAGCAGGGACAATGAAAAGAGGATTGTGATGTCATAGAAGAGCCAGGTGACAGCAGGGCGGATTGTTAAGTCGTACTAAGACTTGGTTATATAAGGCCCAACTACGAAGTCATCGAAATGCAATGACATTGTGTTATAGTTGTGATGTCATAGAAGAGCCAGGTAATAGCAGGGCAAATTGTTAAGTCATACTAAGACATGTTTATATAAGTCCCAACTATGAGGTCATCTAAATGCAATGACATTGTGTTATAATCGTGATGTCATAGAAGAGCCAAGTGATAGCAGGGCAAATTGGTACGTCGTACTAAGACTTGGTTATATAAGGGCCAATTGTGAGGTCATCGAAAGGGATGGACATTGTGTTATAATTGTGATGTCATAGAAGAGCGTGGTGACAGCAGGGCAAATTGTTAAGTCGTACTAAGACTTGGTTATATAAGGACCAATTGTGAAGTCATCGAAATGGAAGGATATTGAAGTGTCAATTGTGATGAGATAGAAGAGCCAGGTGATAGCAGGGAAAATTGTGAAGTCGTACTAAGACTTGGTTATATAAGGCCCAACTACAAATTCATCGAAATGCAATGACATTGTGTTATAGTTGTGATGTCATAGAAGAGCCAGGTAATAGCAGGGCAAATTGTTAAGTCGTACTAAGACTTGGATATATAGGGCTCAACTGTGAAGTCATCGAAATGCAATGACATTGTGTTATACTTTTGATCTCATAGAAGAGCCAGGTTATAGTAGGGCAGATTGTTAAGTTGTACTAAGACCTGTTTATATAAGGGCCAGTTGTGAAGTTGTCGAAATGCAATGACATTGTGTTATAGTTGTGATGTCATAGAAGAGCCAGGTGACAGCAGGGCAGATTGTTAAGTCGTACTAAGACTTGTTTATATAAGGCCCACCTATGAAGTCATGGAAATCACAGAATCACAGAATCACAAGGTTGGAAAGGACCCATTGGATCATCGAGTCCAACCATTCCTAACACTCCCTAAACCATGTCCCTAAGCACTTCATCCACCCCTTCCTTAAACACCTCCAGGGAAGGCGACTCGACCACCTCCCTGGGCAGCCTGTTCCAGTACCCAATGACTCTTACTGTGAAGAATTATTTTCTGATATTCCAACCTGACGGAGGCCCTGACGGAGCTTCAGGCCATTCCCTCTAAATAGAAGGACATTGAAGTAACAATTGTGATTTGATAGAAGAGCCATGTTATAGAAGGGCAAATTGTTAAGTCCTAGTCTGACTGGGTGGTAGAAAGAGAAATTGTGAAGTCACGTAAGTTCAGGGACAATGAAAAGAGGATTGTGATGTCATAGAAGAGCCAGGTGAGAGCTGGGCAAATTGTTAAGTCGTACTAAGACTTGTTTATATAAGGCCAAACTATGAAGTCATTGAAATGCTATGACATTGTGTTATAATTGTGATGTCATAGAAGACCCAGGTGATAGCAGTGCAAATGGTTATGTCGTACTAAGATTTCCTTATATAAGGGCCAATAGTGAAGTCATCGAAATTCCAGGACATTGTGTTAGCATTGTGATTTCATGGAAGAGCCAGGTGACAGCAGCTCAAATTGTTAAATCCTAGTAAGACGGGGTAGTAAAAAGACCAATTGTGAAGTCACCTAAGTGCTGAGTCAGTGATAAGAGGACTGTGGTGTGATAGAAAGGCAGGTGATAGCAGGGCAAATTGTTAAGTCGTACTAAGACTTGGTTATATAAGGGCCAATTGTG
This sequence comes from Cuculus canorus, assembly GCF_017976375.1. Lineage (NCBI taxonomy): Eukaryota > Metazoa > Chordata > Aves > Cuculiformes > Cuculidae > Cuculus > Cuculus canorus. The sequence goes on along the minus strand of NW_026527854.1, from coordinate 40,482 downwards.
AAGTCATCGAAATGGAAAGACATTGAAGTGATAATTGTGATGTCATAGAAGAAGCAGGTGATAGCAGGGCAAAATGTTAACTCGTGCTAAGACTTGTTTATATAAAGCCCATTTGTGAAGTACATGGAAATGCAAGGACATTGTGTTATAATTGTGATGTCATAGAAGAGCCTGGTGACAGCAGGGCAAATTGTTAAGTCGTATTAAGACTTGGTTATATAAGGGACAATTGTGAAGTCATCGTAATGCAAGGACATTGTGTTATAATTGTGATGGCATAGAAGAGCCTGGTGATAGCAGGGTAAATTGTTAAGTCGTACTAAGACTTGGTTATATAAGGGCCAATTGTGAAGTCATCGAAATGCAATGACATTGTGTTATAATTGTGATGTCATAGAAGCAGCCAGGTGATAGCAGGGCAAATGGTTAAGTCCTACTAAGACCTGTTTATATAAGGGCCAGTTGAGAAGTCGTCGAAAGGGATGGACATTGTGTTATAATTGTGATGTCATAGAAGAGCCTGGTGACAGCAGGGCAAATTGTTAAGTCGTACTAAGACTGGTTATATAAGCCTGATTATTGAAGTCATCGAAACGCAATGACATTGTGTTATAGTTGTGATGTCATAGAAGAGCCTGGTGACAGCAGGGCAAATTGTTAAGTCGTATTAAGACTTGGTTATATAAGGGCCAATTGTGAAGTCATCGTAATGCAAGGGCATTGTGTTATAATTGTGATGGCATAGAAGAGCCTGGTGATAGCAGGGTAAATTGTTAAGTCGTACTAAGACTTGGTTATATAAGGGCCAATTGTGAAGTCATAGAAATTCAATGAGATTGTGTTATATTTGTGATGTCCATAGAAGAGCCTGGTGACAGCAGGGGGCAAATTGTTAAGGTCGTATTAAGGACTTGGTATACTAAGCGGACAATTGTGTGAAGTCATCGTAAGGCAAGGGACATTGGTTATAATTGTGATGCAATAGAAGAGGGCTGGTGATAAGCAGGGTAAATTGTTAAGTCGTACTATAGACTTGGTTTATCTAAGGGCCGACTTATGAAGGTCATCGGAATGAAGGTATGAACGTTTGTCATAATTGTGATGTCATTAGAAGCTAGGTGATAGCCGGCAAATTGTTACTTCGTACTAATACTTGTTTATAATAAGGCCCAAATATGAAGTCATCGAAATGAAATGACATTGTGTCATAATGGTGATGTCATAGAAGAGCCAGGTGACAGCAGCGGCCGAATTGTTTAAGTCGTACTAAGACTTGTTTATATAAGGGCCAATGTGAAATCTCGAAATTCATGAATTGTGTTATGTTTGTGATGTCATAGAAGAGCCAGGTGAGAGCAGGGCAAATTGTTAAGTCGTGCTAAGACTTGTTTATATAAAGCCCATTTGTGAAGACATGGAAATGCAAGGACATTGAAGTGATAATTGTGATGTCATAGAAGAACCAGGTGATAGGAGGGCAAAAATGTTAACTCGTGCTAAGACTTGTTTATATAAAGCCCATTTGTGAAGACATGGAAATGCAAGGACATTGTGTTATAATTGTGATGTCATAGAAGAGCCAGGTGACAGCAGGGCAAATTGTGAATGTCGTGCTAGAGACTTCGTTATATAAGGGCCAATTGTGAAGTCATCGAAATGCAAGGACATTTTGTTATAATTGTTGATGTCATAGAAGAGCCATGGTGATAGCAGGGTAAATTGTTAAGTAGTACTAAGACTTGGTTTATAAGGGCCAATTGTGAAGTCAGCGAAATGCCAGGACATTGTGTTATATTTGTGATGTGATAGAAAGCCAGTTGAGAGCAGGGCAAATTGGTAAGTCGTACTAAGACTTGCTTATTTAAGGCCCACCTATGAAGTCATGGAAATGCAATTGCATTGCCTTATAATTGTGATGTCATAGAAGAGCGTGGTGACAGCAGGTTAAATTGTGAAGTTCTAGTAAGACTGGGTAGTAGAAAGACCAATTGTGAAGTCACTAAGTGCAGAGAAAATGAAAAGAGGATTGCGATGTCATAGAAGAGCCCGGTGACAGCAGAGCAAATTGTTAAGTCGTACTAAGACTTGGTTATATAAGGCCCAACTATGAAGTCATCGAAACGCAATGACATTGTGTTATATTTGTGATGTCATAGAAGAGCCAGGTGACAGCAGGGCAGATTGTTAAGTCGTACTAAGACTTGGTTATATAAGGGCCAGTTGTGAAATCCTCGAAATGCAATGACATTGTGTTATGTATGTGATGTCATAGAAGAGCCAGTTGATAGCTGGACAAATTGTTAAGTCCTAGTAAGATTTCGTTATATACGGGCGAATTGTGAAGTCATCGAAATGCCATGACATTTTGTTATAATTGTGATGTCATAGAAGAGCCAAGTGACAGCAGGGCAAATGGTTAAGTCCTAGTAAAACTGGGTAGTAGAAAGACCAGTTTTGAAGTCACCTAAGTGCAGCGACAATGAAAATAGGATTGCGATTTAATAGAAAGCCAGGTGATAGCAGGGCAAATTGTTAAGTCGTACTACGTCTTGATTATTTAAGGGCCAATTGTGAAGTCATCGAAATGCAAGGACATTGTGTTATAATTGTCATGGCATAGACGAGCCTGGTGACAGCAGGGCAAGTTGTTTCAGTCCTAGTATGACTGGGTAGTAGAAAGACCAATTGTGAAGTCACTTAAGTGCAGGGACAATGAATAGAGGATTGTGATGTCACAGAAGAGCCAGGTGATAGCAGGGCAGATTGTTAAGTCGTGCTAAGACTTGGTTATATAAGGGCCAATTGTGAAGTCATGGAAATGCAATGACATTGTGTTATAATTGTCATGGCATAGAAGAGCCTGGTGACAGCAGGGCAAATTGTTTAAGTCCTAGTAAGACTGGGTAGTAGAAAGACCAGTTGTGAAGTCACTAAGTGCGGAGATAATGAAAAGAGGCTTGTGATGTCATAGAAGAGCCAGGTGAGAGCAGGGCAGATTATTAAGTGGTACTAATAGTCGGGTATATGACGCCCAGCTATGAAGTCATTGAAATGCAATGACATTGTGTTATAATTGTGATGTCATAGAAGAGCCAGGTGATAGCAGGACAAATTGTTAAGTCGTAGTAAAAATTGGTTATACAAGGACCAATTGTTAAGTCATCGAAATGGAAGGACATTGAAGTGACAATTGTGATGTGATAGAAGAGCCATGTTATAGAAGGGCAAATTGTTAAGTCCTAGTCTGACTGGGTGGTAGAAAGAGAAATTGTGAAGTCACGTAAGTGCTGAGTCAGTGAAAAGAGGATTGTGATGTCATAGAAAGGCAGGTGATAGCAGGGCAAATTGTTAAGTCGTACTAAGACTTGTTTATATAAGTCCCAACTATGAGGTCATCGAAATGCAATGACATTGTGTTATAATCGTGATGTCATAGAAGAGACAGGTGACAGCAGGTCAGATTGTTAAGTCGTACTAAGACTTGTTTATATTAGGGTTAATTCTGAAGTCCTCGAAATGCAATGACACTGTGTTATATTAGTGATGTCATAGAAGAGCCTTGTGATAGCTGGGCAATTGTTAAGTCGTATTAAGATTTCGTTATATAAGGGCCAATTGTGAAGTCATCGAAATGGAAAGACATTGAGATGATAATTGTGATGTCATAGAAGAGCCTGGTGATCGCAGGGCAAATTGTTTAGTCGTACTAAAACTTGGTTATATAAGTCCCAACTATAAAGTCATCAGAATGCAATGACATTGTGTTATAATTGTGATGTCATAGAAGAGCCAGGTGACAGCAGGGCAAATGGTTAAGTCGTAGTCTGACTGGGTAGTAGAAAGAGAAATTGTGAAGTCACGTAAGTTCAGGGACAATGAAAAGAGGATTGTGATGTCATAGAAGAGCCAGGTGATAGCAGGGCCAAAATGTTAACTCGTGACTAAGACTTGTTTATATAAAGCCCATTGTGAAGGACATGTGAAATGCAAGGACATTGTGTTATAATTGTGATGTCATAGATAAGCCAGTTGATAGCAGGGCAAATTGTTAAGTCGTACTAAGACTTGGTTATATAAGGGCCAATTGTGAAGTCATCGAAATGCAATGATATTGTGTTATAATTGTGATGTCATATAAGAGCCAGGTGACAGCAGGGCAAATGGTTAAGTCCTAGTAAAACCGGGTAGTAGAAAGAGCAGTTGTGAAGTCACCTAAGTGCAGGGACTATGAAAAGAGGATTGCGATGTGATAGAAAGCCAGGTGATAGCAGGGCAAATTTTTAAGTCGTACTAAGACTTGGTTATATAAGGGCCAATTGTGAAGTCATCGAAATGCAATGACATTGTGTTATAATTGTGATGGCATAGAAGAGCCTGTGATAGCAGGGTAAATTGTTAAGTCGTACTAAGACTTGGCTTATATAAGGGCCAATTGTGAAGTCATCGAAATGCAAGGACATTGAAGTGATAATTGTGATGTCATAGAAGAGCCAGGTGACAGCAGGGCAAATTGTTAAGTCGTACTAAGAATTGTTTATATAAGGCCCGATTGATGAAGTACATCGGAAACTGCAATGACATTGTTGTTATAATTGTGACTGTCATAGAAGAGCCTAGGTGACAGCAGGGCAAATTGTTAAGTCGTACTAAGACTTGTTTATATAAGGGACAATTGTGAAGTCATCGTAATGCAAGGACATTGTGTTATAATTGTGATGGCATAGAAGAGCCTGGTGATAGGTGGGCAAATGATTAAGTGCTAGTAAAACGGAGCAGTAGAAAGACCAGTTGTGAAGTCACCTAAGTGCAGGGACAATGAAAAGAGGATTGCGATGTGATAGAAAGCCAGGTGATAGCAGGGCAAATTGTTAAGTCATACTAAGTCTTGGTTATATAGGGCTCAACTGTGAAGTCATCGAAATGCAAGGACATTGAATATAAATTGATGATGGCAATAGGAAGAGCCAGGTGTGAGCAGTAGGTGCCAAATTTTAAGTAGTACTAGGACTTCGTTATATTAAGGGCCAAGTGTGTGAAGTCATCGAAATGACGAAGGACATTGTGTTATAGTTGTGAATGTGATAGAAGAAGCCAGGTTGATCGTAGCAGGGTCAAAATTCTTAAAGTCGTACTAAGACTTGTTTATATTAAGGGCCGCAACTTAGTGAATGTCATTCGAAATGGCAAGACATTGTAGTGATAATTGTGATGTGGATAGAAGGAACCAAGGTGATAGCAGGGCAAAATGGGAAGTTGTACTAAGATTTCGTTATATATAGGCCAATTGTGAAGTCATCGAAATGCAAACACATTGTGTTATAATTGTGATGTCATAGAAGAGCCAGGTGACAGCGGCCCAAATTGTTAAGTCCTAGTAAGACTGGGTAGTAGAAAGAACAATTAGCCCTTATATAACCAAGTCTTAGTACGACTTAACAATTTGCCCTGCTATCACCTGGCTCTTCTATGACATCACAATTATCACTTCAATGTCCTTGCATTTCGATGACTTCACAATTGGGCTTTATATATATCTAGGAATTAGTACGTCCTCACAATTTGCCCTGCGTCCTCATAACCTGGCCCTTCTATGACATCACACTCCTCTTTTCATTCTCCCTTCATTTCGCTGACTTCATAATTGGCCATTATATATCCAAGACTTTGTACGTCTTCACAGTTTGCCCTGCTATCACCAGGCCCTTCTATGACATCACAATTATCACTTCAATGTCCTTGCATTTCGATGACTTCACAATTGGCAATTATATATCCAAGAATTAGTACGTCTTCACATTGTGCCCTGCTATCACCTGTCCCTTCTATGACATCACACTCCTATTTTCATTGTCCCTGCACGTAGGTGACTTCACAATTGGTCTTTCTACAACCCAGTCTTACTACTACCTAAAAATTTGCCCTCCTATCACCTGGCTCATCTATGACATCACAAATATCACTTCAATGTCCTTGCATTTCGATGACTTCACAATTGGCCATTGTATTACCAAAAATTAGTACGTCTTCGTAATTTGCCCTGCTATCACCTGTCCCTTCTAGGACATCACACTCCTCTTTTCAATGTCCCTGCACTTAGGTGAATTCACAATTGGTCTTTCTACAACCCCGTCTTACTACTACCTGAAAATTTGCCCTGCTATCACCTGGCTCATCTATGACATCACAATTATCACTTCAATGTCCTTGCATTTCGATGACTTCACAATTGGCCCTTATATAACCAAGTCTTACTAGGACTTAACAATTTGCCCTGCTATCACCTGGCCCTTCTATGACATCACAATTATCACTTCAATGTCATTGCATTTCGATGACTTCACAATTTGTCCATATAATACCAAGTCTTAGTACGACCTAAAAATTTAACCTGCTTTCACCTGGCCCTTCCATGACATCACAATCTTTTTCTCATTGTCCCTGCACATAGGTGACTTCACAATTGGTCTTTCTGCTACCCAGACTTCTAGGACTTAAAATTTGCCCTGCTGTCACCTACCTCTTCTATAAGGTCACAATTATACCTCAATGTCCTTGCATTTCGATGACTTCACAATTGTCCCTTATATAACCAAGTCTTAGTACGACTTCACAATTTGCCCTTCTATCAACTCCCGCTTCTATTGCATCACAATCCTTTTTTCATTGTCCCTGCACTCAGGTGACTTCACAATTGGTCTTTCTAATACCGAGTCTTACTAGGATTTAACAATTTGAGCTGCTGTCACCTGGCTCTTCTATGACATCACAATTATCACTTCACTGTCCTTTCATTTAAATGACCTCATGATTGGCCCTTATATAACCAAGTCTTAGTACGACTTCACAACTTGCCCTACTATCACCTGGCCCTTCCATGACATCACAATCCTCTTTTCACTGTCGCTGCACTCAGGTGACTTCACAATTGCTTTTCTAATACCGAGTCTTACTAGGATTTAACAGTTTGCCCTGCTGTTACCTGTCTCTTCTATGACATCACAAGTATCACTTCAGTGTCCTTGCATTTCGATGACTTCACAATTGGCCCTTATATAACCAAGTCTTAGTACGACTTAACAATTTGCCCTGCTATCACCTGGTTCTTCTATGACATCACAATTATCACTTCAATGTCCTTGCATTTCCATGACTTCACAATTGGCCCTCATATAACCAAGTCTTAGTACGAGTTAACAATTTGCACTGCTATCACCTGGCTCTTCTATGACATTTCAACAATCTTTTCATTTTCCCTGCACTTAGGTGACTTAACAATTGTCTTTCTACTACCCAGACTTACTATTACTTAACAATTTGCCCTACTGTCACCTGGCCCTTCTATGACATCACAATACTTTTTTCATCGTTGCTGCACATACGTGACTTCACAATTGATCTTTCTACTACGCAGTCTTACTAGGACTTAACAATTTGCCCTGCAATCACCTGGCTCTTCTATGACATCACAATTTTCACATCAATGTCCTTGCATTTCGATGACTTAAAAATTGGCCATTATATGACCAAGTCTTAGTATGACTTAACAATTTGACCTGCTATCGCCTGGCCCTTCTATGACATCACAATCCTCTTTTTATTGTCCCTGCAATTGGGTGACTTCACAATTGATCTTTTTTCCACCCAGTCTTACTAGGACTTACCAATTTGCCCTGCTATCACATGGCTCTTCTGTGACATCACAAACCTCTTTTCATTTTCCCTGCGTTTATGTGACTTCACAATTGGTCTTTCTACTACCCAGTCTTACTAGGATTTAACAATTTGCTTTGATATCAACTGACTCTTCTATGACATCATAATTATCAATTCAATGTTCTTGCTTTTCAATGACTTCACAATTGGCCCTTATATAACGAAATCTTAGTACGACTTAACAATTTGCCCTGCTATCACCTGGCTCTTCTATGACATCACAATTATCACTTCGATGTCCTTGCATTTTGATGACTTCAAAACTGGCCCTAATAGAAACAAGTCTTAGTACGTCTTAACAATTTCCCCCCTGCCATGACCTGGCTCTTCTATGACATCACAATTTTTTCTTCAGTTTCCTTGCAATTCAATGACTTCACAATTGGCCCTTCTACTACCCAGTCTTACTAGGACTTAACAATTTGCCCTGCTATCACCTGGCTCTTCTATGACATCACAATTATGACTTCAAAGTCCTTGCATTTCGATGACTTCACAATTGGCCCTTATATATAACCAAGTCTTAGTACGACTTAACAATTTGCCCTGCTATCACCTGGCTCTTCTATGACATCACAATCCTATATTCAGTGTCCCTTCACTGCGATGACTTCACTATTCGCCCTTCTAGTACCAGTCTTATTAAGACATAACAACTTGCCCTGCTTTCTCTTGGCCCTTCCTATGAACTCACAACTCGCTCTTCGATGTCCCTGCACTTCGATGACTTCACAATTGGCCTTTCCACTACCCAGTTTTATTATGACTTAACAAATGGCCCTGCTGTCACCCTTCCCTTCTGTGACATCACAATTCGTTTTTCAATGTCCCTGTATTTTCGATGACTGCAGAATAGGCCCTTCTGCTGCCTAATCTTATTAGGGCTTAAAACTGTGCCCTGTTGTCACCTTTCCCTTCTATGACATCAAAATTGGCTCTTCAGTGTCCCTGCACTTCGATGACTTAAAATTGGCCCTTCTGCTCCCCAGTATTATTACCACTGAAAAATTAGCCCTGCTCTGTCCTGGCTCTTCTATGACATCACAGTTCTCTATTCAGTATCCCTGCACGTTGATGACTTCGCACTTGGCCATTCTACTCCCCACTTCTATTATAACATTACAACTTTCCCTGCTATCATCTGGCACTTCCATGACATCACAATTCTCACTTTTATGTCCATGCACTTCGGTGGCTTCCATTGGCCCTTTGACTACCAAGTCTTATTAGGACTTCAAAATTTGCTCTGCTATGACGTGGCCCTTCTATGACATCACCACTGGCTCTTCAATGTCCCTACACTTCGACGACTTCACAATTGGCCCTTCTAATACCCACTCTTATTAGGACTCAACAAATTGTCCTGCTGTCACCTGGGCCCTTCTATCACATCACAGTCTGCTCTTCAAAGTCCCTGCCTTTGGATGACTTCGCAATTGACAATCCTACTGCCCAGTCTTATTACGACTTAACAATTTGCCCTGCCATGACCTGGCTCTTCTATGACATCTCACTTCTTTGTTCAGTCTCCTTTCAATTCGATGACTTCACAATTGGCCCTTATACTAGCCATTCTTACTAAGACTTAACAATTTGCCCTGCTATCACCTGGCTCTTCTATGACATCACAATAACGACTTCAAAGTCCTTGCATTTCAATGACTTCACAATTTGCCCTAATATAAACAAGTCTTAGTACGTCTTAACAATTTCCCCTGCCATGACCTGGCTCTTCTATGACATCAAAGTTCTTTCTTCAGTTTCCTTGCAATTCAATGAATTCACAATTGGCCCTTCTACTACCCAGTCTTACTAGGACTTAACAATTTGCCCTGCTATCACCTGGCTCTTCTATAACATCACAATTATGACTTCAAGGTCCTTGCATTTCGATGACTTCACAATTGGCCCTTATATTCTCCATTCTTTTTATGACTTCAAAATGTGCCCTGCTGTCACCTTTCACTTCTAGGACAACAGAATCCGCTCCTCAATATCCCTGGATTTCAATGACTTCTAAGGTAGACCTACTACTGAGTCTTATTAGGAATTAACAATTTGCCCTCCTGTCACCTGGCCCTTCTATGAAGTCAGAATTCTCAAGTAAATGTCCATGAACTTCGTTGGCTTCACTGTTGGCCCTTCTACTACCCAGCCTTATCACAATGTTAAAATTTGCCCTGCTATCACCTGGCTCTTCTATGACATCACAATTATCACTTCAATGTCCTTGCCTCCTGTGGCCAAAATGCTTGACTGCCATGGACACCACGCCACAGGCTGTGAGAAGAGGGCTCATCCTAAGGTGTGCCAGAAGCAACCTGTGCGCAGGCAGTGCTGCACATCTGCCGCGCATGCAAACGCGTGCCCACCACTGCCCTGCACACAAACGCGTGCCCGCCGCTGCCCTGCACACAAACGCGTGCCCACAGCTGCCCCGCGCTCACCTTGACAGCACCCTGGTGCTGACGGAAGGTCTGGACTGGAGCAAATCCTCCATGGCCCCCCTGGATGCTTTGCCAGACGTTCACCATGTGGTCATCACCACCACTGGCAAGGTAGTGGCTATCTAGAAACCACTTCAGTCCACACACCTCCTGCGTATGACCAGCGAGTGTGGCCACGTGATGCTGAGCGACTCGGACATCATGGTGGTGGATGAGGCCACTGCGTGACCCGCTGCAGAGAGAAGGTGCTCAGGGTCAGGCTGCACACATCGGCAGTGAAAAGCCCCTCCTGGCGCTGGGGCAGGACTGCTGGACCTGCCCGCAGGGGTTTCACACCAGTCCTACCAGCAGCGCTGGCCTGCTGGGCCAAGTGAAGCAGATCCAAAAAGAATCTGCACCAGCTCTACACCACCCTTCCCACGCCCACCCACTGCTTTACCTGGACAGGATGTAGCTGCTCCAGCTGAGACACACACACGGGACACGGGCTGGTCAGAGTGCAGAGACGTTTCTGGATGCTTGATGTCCCACAGCTAGAGAAGCAGAGCAAGAAGTTCTCCAGAGTATCAGGAAATGCCAGCCCCGTTGCTTTGCCCTACAAATGCCACTGTGCAGGCTCTGGCATTCAGCCTGGTCACTCTGGGAGCAGCAATCAATCTGTATCTTGTGCCCACAGAACAGAGGAGAACTCGAGGGCTCAGAAACCCCAAACCCAAGCTCTGCCTCACTGCTGCAGCTCTTCACTGGCTGTGGACATCTCCAGACCACACCAGGCAAGTCAGAGCATGTTGCACCCTTCATTGTGCCGGCCGAGCCTTTGTCCCAAGGCCCACAGCTGCAGCAATCCCTGGACAGTTCCAATTTGACTCCTGCACTCACCTGCACCTCACCATTACTCATGCAACAGCAAGGGCAGTCTCCTCCGTTACCCCAGGACACAGAGGAAACATAACCAGCCTGCGTACTCTGTCTCCATGAGGTTGATGGTCTCCCCGGAGGTGTTGGTCCCACAGGTAGACAGTGGTGTCTAGAGCCAGCGCCAGGGAGGTTTTGAGTGCTCCAGTCAAGAGGAGAGTCAGATCTACAGTTGGAAAGAGCAATGCAAATGCAGTCACACTGTGCTGCCCTGGAGAGCTCTTCACCGGGGCTGATGCTGCACCTTCTGGCTTTCACCATGCCCAGCTGGGGGCCGCCATAGCCTCAGTCCAAGTTCACCTGCACAGCCCTTGGGACCACTGTTCCTGGAAGGCTTCACCCCAAAAGTGGTCCGTGCCCAGCCCGGAGGCCATAAGAGACTGAAACAGCCCAGGCACAGCTCCATTCCTCAGACCACACTGTCCCTGGGAACTGCACTGCACTACACAATGACCTCAATGACCAGCACTTGACATTGCCAGCCCACTTACAAAAGTCAGTCGCAGATGTCTGGGGCATCCAGGATCCGGTCTGCTGCAGACGAAATGCATCGGCCCTTCCTCCTGATGGATCCCAGGCATCACCTGGTGCCTGTAGAGCGCTTTGAGGTTGTTCTGAAAGCCTGTGTGCAGAGAAACACTTTGGTTAGCCCGAAGTTCCTGTTTCCTCCCAGCTAAGCCCTGCTCACCCAAGGAGAAATCCCTCCAAGGGAAAATGCAGCCACTGAGAGCAGAGCCACGCTCAGAAAGAGTGCAGGGCACTAACAGCACTGGCGGCGTGAACTGGCTCAGGAGGAGTTGGAAGCTTGTGCAGCCATCGGGAAGGTTTGCCACCTGCAGCTCCAGGAAGCAACCAGCAGCTTTTGTAAATCAATTCACTGGAGCTGTCACACAGCCCCTACAGCCACTGGAAACCTAAGGATTAGGGAGGCTCCACCGTGCACAGCAGCTCCGAGAAAGCCAGCTGATCCCTCCAAGTGTGGAGCCCTGGCTGTTGTTTCCCCTGCCCAGGGGGTCTCCAGCTGAGCCAACTCACCCAGACCCTGTCCCTCACCTGCCGCAGTGCTCTGAGCCTTTCCACTGAGGTCCCAGGGTCTTTTGCCTCTTCCAGATCAAAGCCATTTCAGGAAATCACTGCCCGGGCTCTCTGGCGACTCCTACAGAGACGATCCCCCTCAGCGAGATGCATTGGAACACAAAAGCCCGTGCTCCACTTCAAACTGCAGCTGGCAGAGCACACACCTCAGCTCGCCTTCTCCTAGGATCAGGAGTGGCCCAGCCGTGGGGTGGGCATCAGCGGCACCCAGCCAGCTCCAAGGCTTGGAGCTTGATTACAGTCAGTTTGGGGCCTACTCAGCTGCTCTCGCTATACTTCATTCTCTGAAAGCTACTGCATGCTTTTGAGACAGCGTTCCTTCGCTAGACGGATCCCACAGGGCATTGGTACGCAACAAGACATGCTCACACTTATCCCTCAGGAACCAAGGCCATCCCTCAGACACAGAGGAAAAAGGCCGTGCTGTCAGGTGGGGCAGACAGGGACAGGTGACCTAAAGCGACCACAAGAGGATTCCAGCCCATCTACGTCACCCTCGGTATAAACTGAGAGACCACGGAGATCGGCCACCTCTTCTGCAATGCCGTGAGGACCGTCCGTCTCTCTGTTTGCCCCTGGACCCTGACCCGTGTGTTCCTCAATCCGATTCCTGACATCAGCTCCCTCCTGGCCGTGGAGCCATTCCCTCGTGTCTGCTCTGCAGATCTGTGGTGACATTCGTCACTGAGGGATGGGGAGGGGGCGTGATCTCAGATATTTGTATATATTTTTATATTACTTTCTAATTAGTTTAATAATCACTACCATCATTATTATTATTATTATCATTTCATTAAAAGCTGCAGTTTAGTTTCCAACTCACAAGTCTCTTTCCTCTCATATCCTTTCCCTCTTTCCCTGGCAGGGGGGAGGGGAGGGGATTGGGGAGTACAACTACATGGTTTTAGCTGCCGAAATCAGCCGGGCTCAGTCTAAAACCAGTGACACAGCTCCGAAATGTCTTTTCCTCAGACTCCAGCACACTGTCCTGCTCCCATTGTCCACACAGAAGACTGGACAGGTCAGTGTCTCATCGCCAGCGGAGAAAGCCACAGCCACAAGGACCAAACGCTTCCTAAATAGATGTCAGAACCCAGCAGACACCATTCCAGAGCAGCTCCCATGCAGACATTGTCCTGGAACAGCTCCTGCCAGCAGCGTCACTGGGGCACAGGACTCACGAGCTTTGGAGCTCTGTCCCCGGGGCTCTGGCCCCGAGCTTTCAAAAATAGAGCAAAAGGAGACAGCAGAAGCTCTTCCCTGCCCCCGAGCAGATGTCCCTACAGACAGCTTTGCTCAGGCTCCCCTGTCTCCATTCCCTTCTCAGGCCCTACAGCTCCACCTCATCCCCAGCTCCTGAAGGGCAGAGCTGGAGCCAGCGCTGCTCGGGGCTGTCAGCCTCACGGCAACCCTGCGAGAGAACTTCCAGGTTTCTTCTCTGGGAAAGGCCAGGAAGGGGTTTGGGATGGGACCAGTGCACTCAATGGAACTCAGCAACACGCTCACCTTCTTGCAGCTGACACCTCAGCAGCGTCCTTCTGTCCTGGTCAGGAGGAACTTGGCCACATCCATGTCCAGAGCGCTAGGGCTGGAAATGTAGCAGATCTGGCCCTACGACTCCTTTGCATCCCTGCATTCTGGATCCTTCTTTACCTGCATTCACACACATCGCTATTGTCTTATGCTACGCAAGAGCCCAGACCAGAAGCCTTCCTGAGACAGCAAAGCCAGTGCTTTGCCACATCCCCCCTCGCAGACAAGCGGCACTCACAGAGCTCATGCCATCCAAAGCCCAACTCACTCGGACCTCTGCCCCCCATCTAACGCATGAGTTAGGGGCTGCCAACAGATAGCAACTGCAGAGGGTCTCTGCCTCTCGGCCCCCCGCACCCCCCTCTGCCACCGCTCACCGGCTGTGCCGCACCACATCCCGCTGGAGCTGCGGGAGCCGCTGCCTGTGCGGCTGATGGGGCTGAGCCCGGGGCTGAGCTCTGCTTGGCCTCGGGGATTGCCAGGAGCGGCTGCGGCAGCGCCGGGGGGATTGCTGCAGGGATCGCCTTGGGAATCGCCTCGGGAATCGCTTTGGGAATCGCCTGGAGAATCGCCTCAAGAAATGCCGCGTAGGGCTCCAACAGCGGAAGGGTCGCCTCGAGCAGAAACTGCACGTGAGCTGCAGGCGAGGGCGTCAGTGGGGGCAGCAACGGGACCGGGGCTGCAGCCTGGCCACCACGGCCCCTGGGCTGATCTGCAGCACCCTCGGCACTGAAGCCTTCTCTGCCTCTGCCTCTTCCCCCATCTCCTGAGCCCTCCCTCTCCCCTCCCCTCTCTCTCCCACACGCTTCTCCCTCTCTTCCCTCTCTGTCTCCATTTCCTCCCTCTCCCCAGCTCCTTTCCCCTCCCTTCCCCCTCACCTCTCCCTTCTACCCCTTCTCCTCTCTCTCAGCCCCTCCCTCTCTCCCCCTTTTCCCCCTCTCAGCTCTCCTCCTCTCCCCTCCCCTCTCCCCTCCCTCTCTCAGCCCTTTCTCCCCTCTCCCCTCCCTCTCTCAGCCCTTTCTCCCCTCTCCCCTCCCTCTCCTTCCCCTCCCTGCCCTCCTCTCCCCTTTCCCCGCGGCTCTCTCGCCCCTCCCCGCCGCCCCCAGCCCCGCCGGTCGGTTCCTCCCCCGCAGCCCCTCACCTCCGCGCTGCCGCCCTCACCTCCACGCTGCGGTTAAAGCTCCGCAGCCCCGTGCCGGCGGTTGGACCCACACGGTCACGCCTCTCATAAACTCCTCCCCAGATCTCCCCCACAGACCCTGGCGACCCCAAAACCCCCACCTCAGCTCTCCCCAAGCCCCTGGGGACCCCAAGATCCAGCCCCACCCCCAGCAAACCTCCAGGGCAGCTAAAAAAACCCCACCCCAGCCCCCCCAGTGCCCACCTGGGCCTAGAGGAACCCCAAAACTCAGCCCCGTCCCCCCATAGTGCTCCCAAATCTCCCGCAATCCTATAGGGGACCCCAAATCCAACCCCAGCTCCCCCAAGGCCTTTGGGGACCCCAAAACCTGCACCCTAGCCCCTCCCCAATGCCCCCCCTGAGACCCTGGGCACCTCAAATCTCCACCCCAGCCCCCCAATACCCCTTGCCAAGCCCCACAGGAACCCCAAACCCCAGCCCCAGTTCCATATAGCCTCCCCCAAATCTCCCGCAGACCCCCTGGGGACCTCCAAACCCCCACTTCAGCCACCCCAAGGCCCCCAGCCCTGGGCACCCCAAAACTCTCTCCCAAGAGTTGAGGTGGGGCTGAGGGGGAGTGCAAGATCTTGTGATGAGATTTTGGGGTACCCCCACATTTCAGGGCTCTTGCTACAAGAAAAACCTCTGTCCTCCTCCTTTGCTCACTGATACCCAACCCCACCAGCGTTCTAATAAAAAGGGAACCCATTTCCTACTGACCATTTCTTGCACCCCCAGTCCACAGCTCTCGCCACTGCTGGGCTCTCAGCCAAACCCTTTCTCACACAGCTCCAAACACATCAGGGGCTCATGGCCTTGTCTCATACAGACACGGAGAACGTCCATGGATTGGGATACCCCAGCTGCCCTGGGGCCTTGCTCAGTGTTTCCCCCTGAAAGGTTTTCTCAAAGCCCAGCTCTCTCAGCCTCTCCTTGTCCATAATGTGCTCCAGGCCCAACCATCCTTCTGGGCTGGGCAGGACTCGCTCCAGGCTGGGCATGGTCTTCCTGGTGCTGGGAGCCCCGTCCTGGACACAGCAGCCCTGATACGTCCTGTGGTGGGTTAACCTTGTACAGCAGCCGGTTCCCCCCCCCCCAAGTGCTCCCTCCCTGCCCGGAATCAATGATACAGAGGGAGAAAACAATCCAGGAGAGCTCATGGGTCAAGAGAAAGCAAAGGAGTTCAGGAACCAATGGCTGTCACTGGCAAAGGCCCATGGACTTTGCTGAAGGTCTGTTTAATTTATTGCCAGTTAAGAAAGGTTTGGATTATGAGAAACAAGAACAAAACTGCTGCCCTGGGAACCTTCCACTAGGTTCTTGTGGAAGACTTAAGAGTTCTGTGAAAGGAAGAGAATGGTTTTGAATAAACTGATTTTAGATCATTTCATGTGATGTCTCTGCTCCCCCCTTTCCATCATCTGCACCCTGAAACCTCACCTGCTTTTCTATATCGCCTCTCAGACCTGACCAAGCGATGAAAAGAAAGGCAGAGGAATGGCCCTAGGCCTCTGTGAATCTCCTGGGTTCTGGCACTGCTTCCTCGTGCCCACGGACACCACAAGGATCTACCTCTGCTGGACCCACCAGGGCTCAGTCCTGTGGCTGTCCTTTTCTGCCCTATAAACATAGAACCACTGTGGCCCGAGAGCTTACCTGGCTAAACAGGCAGGTTAGTGTAGGGCCAGGGGGGAGAGCAGAGAGGGTCAGATGGGGTCCCTGTGATCATCTGACATGGGATATATGGCATGGGAGGAAAATCTCTATCAGACGGCATTTGGATCACAGATGAGAGGAGAAATTCATACAGAGGTGTTCTGGGAGGGCGAATTGAGACTGCTCTAGTGTGCTCCCCTCCAGGACAGCCCCTTTCCTCTGAGCAGAGCCCCCTGGCCTCCTCTCCCACCCCAGCAAAAGCCTCTGCCCTCAGGGCTCTGTGGACTCCATAGGGCAGAAACCCCCTCCTCCATGTCAGCCAACAGTCTACCATGTGCCCTCTCCAGAGCACAGGGGCTGAGAGCAACTGCCCGGCAAGGTTGGTGTCTGGGAGGGGGCTGAGCACAGCTCAGGGAAGGGGAAACGCTGTCTGTGTGCCCGGCTGCCCTCTGCCCCTGGCCTCTCGCAGCCATACCCTCACTCTCTTTCTCCCTGTTCTCCCCTTGTCTCTAGTCTTGCTATTTTTCTCTTCTTCTCCCTGCCGGGGTCTCTGGGGATGGGAGTTGCAGAGTCAGGCACTGATCTTCTATGGGGCTGTGGGCAGTGCATTCCTCAGGAATTAGCAGATTATTCTGTACTGAGAGATCACCATCAGGACACTTGGCTTTCCTTGAGGTTTTCTCCCAGGCACTGAGCAGCTCTCCAGGATGCAAACCTGTCCTATCACACGTTTGTGTTACCTGAATATCTGTGGAAAAGCACAGAGATGCTGCAGCCAAGGAAATGCTGTTGGGTTTGTGAAATGAGCTGTGTGTGCCCTGGGCTGAAAGTAGAATGCTGAGACCTTGGGAAAGGGTTGGACACTCAGTGCTTGGCAGTGGTTTTGTCTGCTTTCAGCAGATCCTGGTGGCTTTTAAGATGAATATGAAAGTGTGATGAATCTGTCTCTGAAAAGTGCAAGCCCAGGGCAGGGGAGACCAAGAGCGAGGGACAGAGCAGCTCCCCTCCCTCTGCACTGAGCCACAGGCAATGTTCTCAGCTCACAGGACTCCCTCTGTTCTCCCTGAGTGCAGCAGAGATGCTGAGGGGTTCTGACATCCAAGAACACTGCCCAGGGTGGCAGAAGGAGCTGTATAAACCCAAACCTCTCAGCCTGCCTTCTGCCCTCTCAGCTCCTCATCCCTGGGAGTGTAGTTGCTGACAGGCCCTTCTGCACCAGGAGCAGTTCCCCAGGACAAAGCTGAACCCCAACAGTGTCCCCTGTCCCCACCGTCCCCATGACCCCGTTCTGCAGAGCAGGGCTGACTCCTCGCAGCCAGCGGGCAGAGGTCCTGCTCCTCCCGGCACATTCAGCCGGCACCAAGCAGGGCTGCAGGCACAGGGCTGAAGGAAAGGCTCTCAGAAAGGGAACGGTGTGAGCAGCAGGGAGGGGAATGAGAAACGGCTTCGGTTTGTCTCAGAGAAGTGTCCTGTAACTTGTCTCTGCCCTTTCCTTTCTGACAGTGCCCCACGACCAGAGGCAGCAGATGTCCAACAGCAGCTCCATCACCCAGTTCCTCCTCCAAAAATGCTCTCCAGGCAATGCTCTCAACTCACAGAACTCCCTCTGTTCTCCCCGACTGCAGCAGAGATGCTGAGGGATTCTGACATCCAAGAACACTGCCCAGGGTGACAGAAGGAGCTGTAGGAAACCCAAACTTATTATAGTAGTATCATAGTATAGTTAGGGTTGGAAGGGACCTTAAAGATCATCTAATTCCAACCAC
Organism: Cuculus canorus; assembly: GCF_017976375.1. Lineage (NCBI taxonomy): Eukaryota > Metazoa > Chordata > Aves > Cuculiformes > Cuculidae > Cuculus > Cuculus canorus. Next base: position 22,177 of record NW_026527854.1, on the reverse strand, counting down.
GCTGCCATGGGCAGGGACATCCCACTGTGTTGGAGAATGGCTCGAAGAACAAGGACATGGCTCTTTAAAAATGCTACATTCCAGCAAGGCATCGGCCTGCACAAGAGACAGAATCAGGAGTACCGAGAAGCTGCACAATCATGTTGATGGCGCGAACTGGCAAGGACACTGTGACCTTGACTAGTTTCATAAATAATCTTAGGGAGAAACCAGCTTAAGCTGAAACTGCAAGTAGGAGGACTCATGCAAAATCCTAACCCTTAGGCTTCGCCAATCAGAGTAGGACTAGTAGGCATAATTAACTCATGCTGTATATATCTGAGCTATCTGAAGGCCATAAACGGAGCCTGCTTATAACTCATATTGGGTTGTGCATGTCTTCCTTTCTCCGAACAAAAAACAAGGGCCTCTGAACCTCCCTCACAACAACAGGGGGGGCGCCTGAACAGAGGGATCCTTGTCGGTCGAGGAAGCCGGGAAAAGCTCCCGGGATGCAGCGACCGGAGGGGGAAAGACTAAGAGCTTATGATTTCAGTTATTGATCGTCGTGCTCTGGTCTGAATGCCTGGATCGTCCAAAAGGGATCCAGCCGCCCGACATCGTAAGCCTTTGGAGAGATAAGACTGGAATATTCATAAGATTTTTGGAAGAGATAAGACAGGAACAGGGCTACACGTAAGAGTCGGGAAAAAGCACCGGGATGCAGTGACCAGGAGGCTGAAGACTTAAGAGAGCTTATGATTTCGTTAGGGATCGCTGCACGCTCTAGTCCGAACAGCCTGGATCGTCCAAAAGGGATCCGCCGCCCGACATCATAAGGCTTTGGAGAGATAAGACGGGACAGGGCTGCATGTAAGACTTTACAAATATATAAGGGTTTGGTTTTTTTTTTTCTGGCCAGAAATGGATAAAGAAGTGGCTTATGAAATATTACAACGCTTCTTAGAGAAGCGAGGACTTGACTCACAATATCTCAAACAACTTGTGGGCCTCATTACCTTAGGAAAAACTAAGGGATGTTTTAAGGATCCGGACGAGGTATTTGAGGAAAGTGAATGGCGCAAATTTGGGAACATCCTGTGGGAGGCAGTTATAGATGATGATAAAACTGTGAAGAAAGCTTGGAGAGAGATTACAAATTGTATAAAACGTTACAAATGTAGAAAAAACATTGAGCAGCAATAGCTACGCAAAAAACTAGAAGGGCCTGATAATATGCCGGGAAAAGATTACTTTGGGAAACTATTATGTTCCGTGCCAGTCCCCAGGGTATCCAGTAAAGGTCTGCAGACCGGCATCTCATAATTTAAATGAAAATACACGAATAATGCCTGTGGTACTGTTTGTACTGAACAAGAGGAGGCGGAGGATTCAACCCTCCGCCGCCCCTCTTGAATTCGGACTCTCCATGGGAAAATGAGGACTCCTGGTGCCGGCCTCGACGTTTGTGACCCTATAGCGACACCGTGTGGCTGAAAGTAAGTAAGCATCAGCCAGAAAGGCTCACAGGCCAAACCGAAGAATATTAAACCAGTATCAATTGGCAGAAAATTGCAGCAGATGCCATAGAGGCTTGGAGATCAGAGCCTTCATTAGTGGCATGGAAATGCAGGCATTCCCTGTAGTATATGAATTAAATGACGATGGGGACCTGCAAGGCACTCATCATCCTCTAGGGTGGAAAATTTTATCGCAGTTGCGGACCACCATCAACGAATCAGGATTGCATAGTGAACCAGTACAGGACAAATGCTTAATTATCTATGGGGAAACGGACTGCTGTGTCGGGAAGATATTAAAACTATTATAAGAATGATTATGACACAGTCCCAGCAAGTATTGTGGCAGTCACACTAGCATCGCCTTTGTGAAACATCCGCCCATGCTCCGCGTCCGTTTTCTTCTTCAGAGATTCTCCCCCGACCTTGATTTTCCTGCTAATGCATTTATTATAAAGCCAGAAATGAAATCACAGAATATTCTAGCATTGCCAATTTGCATTCATTTTCAGGAATTGATTTCTAATCCAGAATGAGGGGCTGTTCAGGTGAGACACATCCTGATCTCTTGCAATGTTTCCTGATCCAACAGCTCCCTTGCTCCTGCTGCTGAACGCGCTTTCTCTGCCATCAGTGATTCAAGCATATGCTGAACAACTCCCACTCTCAAACCCCTCAGATGTCATCACCTATAGACAGGGCTGCAGCTCTGCCTGGAGGTGATGTTCTAAGGTGAAATCCCTGGTTCTCTGCACTCGGTGATAGAAAAGCCGGTTAATGCATCCCGGCTTACACTGTTTCTCCTGACCATAAAGGGCACAGAACAATCACAGCTTTGCTTTCAAAAATAATTAAAAGAATACATAGAATAGGTTTCTAGGCCTATAAAAATAGGCTATAAAGAACACTTTCAGCATGACAAACATGTAGGTCATCTCCAACACAAAGGCTATGCGTTTTTATAACAGCTGCTCAGGAATTTTTCCGAGGTTTGCTCAGCGTCTTCTCTTGTGGGAGAATTAGAGCAGTGCGCCACAACTTGTCCCAAAGAAATGGGGAGACTGATAAGAAACGTAGGAAATATCTGAGAAGCCTTGGAGAAATGTAGTGGATTTTTGAACCTGATCTTTAGAATCATAAAATCAGCAGAATCCTAGAAGGGTTTGAGTTGGAAGGGACCTCAAAGCCCATCCTGTTCCAACCCCTCTGCCATGGGCAGGGACTACCTCCCGCTGGATTAGGGTGATCAAAGCCCATCAACCTGGCCTGGCACAACCTCCAGGGATGGAGCTTTTGAGGATGATGGCTGCACCATGGCCTGCACATTAAGAGTCCATTAAGTCCTTTAGAAAGGATTTAATCATGTGCCACCGACTTTGGGCTGAGTTTTGTCAAAGATCTCTCTCTGCACATTAGCTGCTTCGAGGTCAATTATTATTGACCATAATAATTTAGCTTCAAAATCTCAATATTTTAAACCTATCTTACCAAAACGGAAACAACCCCGAACGCACCTACATTTATCTCCCTGCTACTCTCTAGCCCCGATTACACCATTCTGACAGGGCTAATTAGTCAGAAACCCAGTCTGAAGTGGTATACTATAAGGGTACATGTAGAAATTTCTGTTCTGGGCTGAATGCATAGAATCGTGTTTTGTGGTACTCAAAGTCTTTCCCATTTTCTAATATCCAAGGTTATTATCAGAGAATGATAGAATCATGGAGTGCCTCCTACTGGATCGGATCGCACAAGACCTCATCCAACCTGGCCTGGAACCCCTCCAGGGATGGGGCAGCCACCACTGCTCTGGGCAACCTGGGCCAGGGCCTCCCCACCCTCACAGGAGAACATTTCTCCCTAAGATCTCATCTCAATCTGCCCTCTTTCAGTTTAAAACCATTCCCTCTCATCCTGTCCCTGTCCTCCCTGATCCAGAGCCCCTCCTCAGCTTTCCTGGATTCCCTTTCAGCACTGAAAGCTGCTCTAAGGTCTCCCTGGAACCTTCTCTTCTCCAGTCTGAAGAACCCCAACTCTGCCAGCCTGTCCTTGCGCAGGAGCTGCTTCAGTCCTTGGATCGTCTCCATGGCCTCCTCTGGACTCGTTCCACCAGCTCCGTGTCCTTCCTGTGCTGAGGACTCCAGAGCTGCACACAGGGCTCCAGGTGGGTCTCACAGAGAGGAGCAGAGGGGCAGAATCCCCTCCTGGCCCTGCTGGTCCCACAGCTTTGGATGCAGCCCAGGACACTCTCGGCTTTCTGGGCTGCAAGTGCATGTTGCCGCCTGATGTTGAGCTTCTCATCCACCAACATCCCTATGTCGGTACCCACTTCTCTTTTCAGACTACAGCAAGAAAACTCTCAAGGGGACTATGTTCCCTTTCCAAGAAGAATGCTTCCTTTGTTACAGCAGGTACATTTTCGCGATTATTCATAATTTGCAGCAAACTTATATATTTTCATAAAAAACTCAGCAAGAATATAAATGTGCACCGGCACCAAGTATAGATGCAGATTCTCATGTGCCTGCCTGATTTCTATTTCCGAATTTGTTTGTTTCTTCACTTGCTCCTTCAGGATGTTTCAACATACCACCAGCTTGAACCCAGACCTCAAAACCAGCCAAAAAGTGGAGAAATTGAAAAAAAAAGAAAGAAGCCAACGTAGGGAAAGTTACAGAATTTGATCACTATTTGGCCACAGTGCAGGTTTTTCCTTGTTGTATGAAAATAATTTGTAACTTCGCTAATTTGAATTAATCAGTGAAGACATATTTGTTTCAAAGGCTTTTTAGCGGCCACTGAGCTCTGTTGAAAGTCTGACAAAATAAAAGCCCAAGAACTACCACAAAGATTAAGCTGGTGAGCACAGGCTGCTTTATTCACCCTGAAATAGAATCCTGTGTCCTTCTCCCACATTTTCCCTACTTGGAGTTCGTATCAACACATCTTTTTCCAACTGCTACTGGCACAACTGACCCCCCAGAATTTCTGTTTAAGGACAAAGGCAATCATGGTTAGAAGAAGCAGATCATGCCAGAAATGCTTGCTGTCTTATTCCTCATCCAAAGGCGCAGGAAGATCCATACTTTTGTTCCCTATTATAAGCAGTGAAGTCTGGTATTTCCACTTGCACCGTTCTACAAACTTCAGAGGGTGACAGGAAGAAGACGATAATCATATTTCAAAACCATCTTGACTTCATCTATTTCTCTGTGCCTACATCAGGGAGGAGTTTGGTCACATCTTAATATCCAATGTACCATCGGTACTTTCACACAAACAGCTCAGCATGGTAGTTTTACAATCAATTGTGCAAGAGATTAACTCCATGTAACACCTACACAGCATTTCTGCACCCTCTCAGGCATCGTGCACTTTCTTGAGAGCACCAAAAGCCCAGCAAGCCCGTCTTAGCAGGTGTCCTCCTGGTCGTTAGAACTTGGAAGTGGCAGAGCGGATTTCATACATTCAGTTTGGGAAACCTCTTATTGCTTACTATATTTGAGAAGTCCCTGCATAGACTGAACGCAGTGGGAGGTCTCCGTTTTCCTCCCTGTGGCAATTATTCCTCCCTTCCCCATTTCGCTGTCTCTCAGTCCTGTCTCATTTCAAAACAGAAGTAGAATCAGGCTAACTTCATTATCTTACTGCACACTATTAGGTGGTATCTTCCGAAGCAGTCTGGGATATTCAAAGCAAGTTACCAAGTGCCAGAGAGGGAGTCACTCCTGTTTACACTGCAAGGGTCAGATCTGAGAGCAAGCAAGGACCCTGGCATCTCAGCAGCTCCCCAGGGCTTGTGTTTCAGCAGGGCAGCAGCCACCCCTGTCTGCTCCAGCTCTGCTCAGCAGCACTTGCCTGGAGCTTACAAGCCAGCCCTGAGGAAGGCCAGCACAGTGGATTATTCCAAACACACTGTCTGGTCCCATCCTGTTGCTCTGGCCAATTGTTTGTCAAAAAATCCCACTGGCAAAGGAGAGATGTGTTGGCTCATGGATGGCTTTTTCCAAGGCTCTCGTCATCATGGTAACTAAGCAATTCACCAATATTACTGGAATTAGCCTTACCACTGAGAGAGGGCAGCGCTGTGACCTTCCAACATGGGGCCACCAGCAGCTGTGTAAGAAGTGGGACAAGCTTCTTTGTTGGTGCAGCTCCAGGCCAGAGCCTGAAGCCCAGGGTCACCCTGGTGCTTTGGGTAACATCACTGCACAGCACTGCTGCTCACCTGCCTCCATTCCTACTCCCATCCACCCTTCATTTGCCCCAATCCTCCACTGCATCCATCCATCCATCCATCCATCCATCCATCCATCCATCCTTTTAAGCTGAAAGACGGGAGCTTGAGATGACATCTCGGGAAGAAATGTATTGCTGTGAGGGTGGGGAGGCCCTGGCCCAGGTTGCCCAGAGCAGTGGTGGCTGCCCCATCCCTGGAGGGGTTCAGGTTGGATGGGGCTTGGAGCAACCGGATCCAGTGGGAGGTGACCCTGCCCATGGCAGGGGGTGGAACTGGATGGGCTTTAAGGTCCCTTCCAACTCAAACAATTCTATGGTTCTATGGTCCTCTAATCCATCCATACGCTGATGACTCTTTCAGGAAAGGGAACCTGAATAATATGTGGCAACAACTGCCACCCTCAGTCTCTAAAATGCATTCATCTTTCTACATGGTCTCTGCTTTCCACACCACTACAGAAATGGAACCAGAGCTGGGCTTTGCCAGGGGAAAACATTCCAGGCAGATCCATACAAGCAGGCCCAGGCCTCTTTAAAGAGATCGGTTTGCCGGTCTATGTTAACGTGGTTTGAGACTCACACCTGGTTTCTGCAAGGGAATGCTGACTCTGACCAGAACTAAGGAAATCCAGCTTTAAGAAAGCTTTTCATTCAAAAACACTGTAAGACATAAATGTGTTAACCAAGAGCTTCTGGTTGCAAAGAAAAAAACCAAGAAATTGTGAATACAAAATAGAAAAGGCAGAAAGGAGCTAAAAAGCATTCAAAATGCATTATGGCCGGAAGTTGCCAAGTGGCTATAGTAATTTTCATGCTTTTTAAATGTCCAGACTCCTCATTTTGGACACACAGGCTGGACAACAACTGGCAGGACAGGTTATGGGAGCGGTGAGGCCTGAACACGCAATCTCCCTGCTCAGGCGAGAAAACAGCACGGCTACAGCACCTTAACCCATGCTATTGTACCTGCTCGCTGGTGACACCACTCAGTTCAAGCACAGATCCAGGCCAGGTGGATATGTAGGATAATACAAGCTTGTGTTTGGTGTCCTGAACAGGTAGGATGTGTTCTCCAGCTCTGCAGTGCCACAGCCCCAGACCCACAGGCACAGTGGGTGATGCACTGGGTGACTGGACTGCCAAGCCACCGACCGGTTATCACGCACGTCATCCCCACTGCTTGTTCTTTGGAAAGGATCTGCAAGTTTTGGCATCCACAGTTCCTGCTTAAGCCACCCTTGGACTGACTCTGCACCAGACTGCACAGAATAGCAGTGGTGGTCACTTGGTGGAGATCCATGCTGCAGACACTTGGTGTGCCAAGCGTCCCCTGCAGTTCATATACCAACAGCTAATAGCTTGTGGAATTAGCACTGGGGATCATTTCAAAGGGGAAATCTTGTAATATGAAAGGGGTGCCCACAGCAGTTTGACTGTCAATTCCATAGAAAGATTTAAGCAGCAATTACTTCACAGCGATGCCACATCCAGGGCTGGAAAGCACCTGACCATTTGTTTACAGCGAGAGGAATGAATCGGGAAGCAAACTGCCATCCAACCTACTGCCCAGTATTGTATCACTGGCATTTTGGGCTGCGTATGAGGACTGCAGGCCGAGAAATTTAAACGTTTTGATGCAGATATCTCCTTGAAATGTTTCAACCAGTTCCAGCCACAGAGCTCTTCAGCTGCCAGAGCACTCCCTAAAAGGTTCTAGGGTTCCAGAAAATGCTTATTCAAAATCGCACGGTTTTGGTAACTTCCTGGGCATTCTGTTTTGCAGAGCAATGGTGAAATGCTCCTCATAAAGGCAAGACTCTCTGTAGGAGAAGCCGCAGATATGCACCCAGCTCTACAGCAACCTCTCACTGACCTCCAAGGACAGAGGGTTCAACCTGAGAGCCAGGGGCCAGGTAAAGAACAAAAATGCCTAATAAACAATCATTTGGGTGCCCTCCATGCTGCAATACTTTAAGTGGCTTGAATTATAACTCATAGTCCAAGTTGCCCACAAGTCAAGCAATCGCAGTTAGTGGCATGAAGAAAATACTGAACAGCTTTGCTGAATCACCCTGTGTAGCAAGGCATTGCAGGAGAAAAATCATGGGAGCTTTAGCTTTAGCAAGATATTGGTATAATAGGAAACTCTTGTTACATTAACAAATTACAGTAAGTGTGCCTGGCATTCCCTTAAATAAAATTCATAGAGCAGCTTCATATATCAACAAATAATAATAAGCATTAGCGGACTCATCCCATATTATTGAAAAGTTATATTAGCTGCCTCATGTGATCCTAAAAATAACTCAATTTAGAGCAGAGAGATCTGCATCAGTAGCAGCCAGTAATACTTGACCCGTGGTGATGACTTTGGTCCTTGTTTCAGAATAAGGGTTTCTTTCCAGTTTTCTACTTTCCTCAGTTGTTTCCTCACTCTTCTCTCCATTGGTCGTTTGCAGAAGCAAGCTTCAGTCCGAGGAGAGAGGCCCACTAAGACTCTTTACAGTCAAGGAAGAGAAATTGGTAATTGAGAGCAGCAATCATAACTGGGTCTTCTGAGCAAAGCAGCGTGCACCTCTCAGCCCCTGAGGTGAGCGTGAGCTGCTGTGACCACATCTCTCAGGTGTGCTGAAGAACTGAGTGCTGGTGGGTTCGGAGAAAGTCTCTTTGCTTGCAGAAGAGAGACAACCTACACTGCTTGTTGATGCAGAGAGGCAGGAGCTGGGGTCCAAAAATGAGGGACAGCAGGAGGAAGCTCTGAAGACCTGAATTCATGACATAGAATCCTAGAATGGTTTGGGTTGGAAAAGACCTTAAAGATCGTCCAGTTCCACCTGCCATGGACAGGGACACCTCCAGCTGGATCCGGTTGCTCAAAGCCCCATCCAACCTGGCATGGAACACCTCCAGGGATGGGGCAGCCACCGCTTCTCTGGGCAACCTGTTCCAGTGCCTCCTCACCCTCACAGGAAAACATTTCCTCCAAAAATCTCATCCCAATCTCCCCTCTTTCAGCTTAAAACCATTCCCCCTTGTCCTGTTCCTGTATTCCCAGATAAAGAGCTCTGATGGTGTCATACTGAGTGTTGATAACTGTTGGCAATCTGTTCTCATCTTACCTGTTTCAGAAGACACATATGAGAGCACGAGTCTGTAGTCCTCAAGGCCAAACCTGTTGAAGTCTGTTGGGTAGAGAGTAACAAGGTGAAGCGCTGACTTCAAGCTCGCTGTGCTTCCATTCACCGCATTTAAGGACCACAGGGCTGCCCAGTCTCTGCGGCTCATTCATTTGATGGCTCTTCTGCCAACAGTACCAGGTGTGACACTACTTTTGGTGTCCCCAGCTCATTTCACTGTATGCAGCTGGCAGACAGAATGGAGGGGATTTCAGACGCTTCTGGCCTGGGCGCAGTTTCATACTCCATTGCCGATGTCTTCTGCTCTGTGATCACAACTGCCATGGGAGGAATGTGTTACCAGCTTGAGGGTGGCTATCCAAAAACCACCGCTCAAAGCCGTCCACAAACAAGCTGAGAAAACACAGGCCTTTATAAGCAACAAGACATCTCTGCAATCGGTCTGCTCTACCTTAGCAAAGCAAACAGAACAAGCATTTCTGCTAAATAAATTTCCTGCTTTCTTTAATCAGTACCTTAAAATAGGCATCAGTGTTGTTCAGGTTTGGGTTGGGGTGTTTTTGGAAAGGCTATAATCAGCCTTCTTTAAATTGGTTTGGTCTTTTGCCTCGTGGCACCACCTCAGAGCTTGTTCTGTAATGTGGAGGATGATTTTATGAGAGATGTATGGGCAGACACCTTGGATTCTTTCAGTTTCTCATTAATTTTGATTCCTTCCAGGCAAGAAAATAGCTGTAATAATGTGATAAAATGAGGGAAGTGGTGACATTTAATATCACAAAAGAGCAGAGAGGGGGCCTTGGTGTTTTTCAAGGTGTCCACTAGCACTTTTTCTGGAGACAGCCCAGCCCTGGGAATCAGAGCAGCGAAATAATTTGATCCTTGCAGATAAAAGGAATCACTAGAAATAAGTTCACTCTTTTGACTTAATTCATATAGACTAATTTTTGGATGCCTCATTATTTATTTGGCAAGAGTATTTATGCATACTACAAATCAATTTCTAGTGACACCTCAGATAAGATTAATTTACACTGAAAGTTGAAAGAAGATGAAAAGGGAACATTAAACTGTGTATTTTATAAGCAGGTCTTTTCTGGGTCCTGGTGTGCTCTCCAGAGTCTCTGCAGCCAGGATGGACAGAGGGAGCTGAGACATCTGCCTGGTGTGCAATGTCCCTCCTGCTCTTCTGTCCCTCCCTGCTCTTTCTGTCTTTGCCAAAGCAAGAGCAGCAAGCCTGTCTGTGCTCCAGGGTACAGGAGAGCCAGCTCAGGTGCCAGATAAAGCAGCGAGGTTATATACGAGTTGAGCTATACATCCCCACAGGAAGACTTGATTCTCCTATTTGGACACACTGTCTTTTCACCCGCTGTCCGCAAGCACCCAAGAAAAAAAACATCTGAAAAAAACTGTCAAGGAAGGAGCTCACGGGAAGATCATAGAATCAAGAAATGGTTTGGGCTGGGAGGGACCTTAAAGTACCATCCAGTGCCAAACACCCCTGTCATGGGCAGGGACATCTCCCACAGGATCTGGTTGCTCCGATCCTTATCCAACCTGGCCTGGAACACCTCCAGGGATGGGCAGCCACCACTGTTCTGCCCAACCTAGGCCAGGGCCTCCCCACCCTCACAGCAAAGCAGTTCTCCCGAAGATCTCACCTCAATCTCCCCCACTTTCAGCTTAAAAACTTTCCCCTTGTCCTGTCCCTGCACTCCCTGATCCAGCTTTCCTGGAGCCCCTTTTAGCACTCGAAGCTGCTCTCAGGTCTCCCCGCAGTCTTCTCCAGGTTGAACAACCCCAGCTTTTTCAGTGTATCCTCGTACAGGAGGTGCTCCAGCCCTTGGATCATCTTCATGGATGTGTTCTCAACCTCAGTTGTTTTGTGTATCCTTTCTTGTTTCTGGTTGTAGAAGTCAGATGAACAAAAACACTTTTCCACACACATAATGTTGGTTTAAGAAAATTTTAATGGAGACTAAAAGGATCTTCATTAATCAAAAATCAGATGTCTTCCCAGTGTGGCACAGTAATGCAGGAGAGGGGTGATTTCTCAAGCACAGATCTCCACTAGATTCTTGTAAGCTTGCACAGAGCCATAGCCCTGAAGGTAGAAGGAAGTATATTTGAGATTCATTGCCTTCTGCTCTTGCTGCCAGCATGAGAGGGAGAGCAAATCTATGGGGCACTACCTTGGAGGAGCCTGACAAAACTAGAATAGAAAGAGATGAGGAGGGAGTCTGAGGAAAGCAGAAGATGCTCAGAAATGTGCTCAGGTCGTCGATATCCTGCAAGCTGGGAGGGGGTGGAATAAGTCTCATGTGTCCTGACACAGTGTTGGGTTTGTGCATCTGTTTCTGTGTTTTTCATTGCAAATGGTCCTGAGCAGCTGCAAGCAGGCAATATCGGAGCACATGGAAACTTGTATTCCCCGCCTGTCCTTGTCGCACAAGCCTGGCCGAGAGCACAGAGAAGGACTCATCCTTGGCCAAAGCACTGTATCAGAGAGGACCAATTCAGCATCCCATCCCGCTGATATAGGAAGAAATGAGCGCCCAGGGGTTTTGCCCAGTTATAGACAATTCAATGCAAGTCAGGTTTTCAAAAGGATCAGTGCCACTTGGATTTGCATTGGCAAAGCAAGAGAAAATGTTTGAAACTGAAACTTTTGAGGCCAATATTTGCTAGTGGAAACTTCTTCCTTTTTGTTTTGGGTTGATATTTTCAAATCAAAAAGAGGAATATTCCAAAACAAGACAAAATTTCTTATGAGGGGTGACAAACACTCTTGGGGGTGGCAGAAAGTACTTCTCAGAAGCCATGGCAGCTGTTTAAGTTTCAATGACTGGAATAAACAGGATCGTTTCCTGGCTTTCTTTGACCTGAATCTTTTTATTCTCTAATGTTTCATTTGGTCAAAGGAAAACATAAAAAATCATGAGTATTTGTCTAGTTTTAGGCACATCTGGGAGTTCACAGCCAAGTGCAATGTGCCCTTTGCCCAGAGATGCTTACAAAATATTATTCTTGGGGAGCAAAGAGCCGTATGGCCCCACTCTCTGCCTACACAACACACTCTGCACCACTGGGTTACAAGTTAACAACAACCTGGAAATGCTCAGCCACAGAAAAACCCTTTGCATCAATTTCCCTGTCCTATTTGTAACCTCATGGCATCAGTGGAGACCTACACCTACTTCAGTATCTTCTTACATTGTTAAAACTTTCTGCAACCACCTGACAGAGCAGCCAAACGTGAGACCAAAGCAGCCCGAATTGATCAAAGTAAGCAGAAAAGGAGCTATTTTTATGGAAACATGTTCTTTAATTCCGGTGGGTCCAGCTGAAATGCGTAAGTGGAAGACTACGTTGGGCATTGATCTAATCATTTGTTAATCCTGAAAATTAATTACTTAATCCTTTGATAGGAAATGGTCTCAGGTTGCACCATGGGAGGTTTAGACAGCAAACTCCTCTGGGTTGGGAGGGGACCCCATGACCACTACGTGAGGACAGCCTTTGATTTTGGCATGCAGGCACATGCTTCTGGGTCTTTCCATCAAGAAGCAGCAGAAGCAGACAGCCTTAAATAATTGTTCCACAGCCCTTATAGCCCATAGGAGCACTTCTATATGCAGAGTACCCCATGCCAATGCACTCAGGCACATCAGCCACACAGGGGACCAACAAGCCAGTTTTGCATGAGTGTCTCCTTCCTTCTCCCTTCGTACCCAAATCCCTGCACATACAGAAGAGACCTGCAAATCCTTTCCAGCACATACAGACATATTTTATTCCTTACAGACTCCTGTGTCCCAGCAGGAGATCAGTGCTGAATGAGCAACTCCTCTTATGTTTAAATCTTTTGACGAGTAAGAATGCTCACCTGCAGCTGCCAGTCGGTACATCAGGCTCCTCATTAGGTTTTAAAATACAAAATAAAGGAATTGACTGAAATGTCAGGCAGCAGTTTCTTGTCCTGCCTTTTATAAAAGAGTAAGTTTAAAAATAATAATAAGTAATAATAAAGCTCTGTCATCTCTGCAGTTCTCTCCATTGTGTACAACTGAATGTGATGAGAATTTGTAGGAAGAAAAATCCAGCCAGAGACCACACAGTCTTACCAACAGCCTTTGGCAAATGCTTTATCACAAAGGAACCTACCAATACCCTTCGGCAACCCCTTATCACAAGGGCAGCTTGCAGAGAAACACTGCTGCTTCCCTGGGGCCAGCACAGATGCGGGCTTGGAGGCTTTGCTTGAGTCCCGCAGCCACTTTGCCTCTGCGAGCTGGCTCAGACCACGCTCCCGAAAACACGCGTCGGGTAACAGCAGAGCAAGAAGAAACTGCTAATGTCTGGGCAAGATTAGACTGATGAAACTCCCGGGAGTTTAGGCAGCACAACATTTGCAAATAGCCATGCTAATTACCAACTACTGGGACAGTAAATCAAGTTCACCAGCTCCATATTTCAAAATTTGTACCAATATAGGCTTGGCAGAAACCCTCTTTCTTTGCTTTTATTTCAGTTTAATGAGATGAAAGTCCAGCCAGAAGGCCTCAGGGCCTGATCCTGCAATGTTGTTTAAGAGGTGCATAGAATGTTTTGCAGAGTTAGGGAACCAAGTCTATGGTCTGGACATTTATTTTTTCAGTCTGAAGCTGTCCTTGAAAGAGGAATTATGGTATTGGAGTTGCTGGGACCAGATCTGAGATACCATGAGAACTTCAAGGGTTGCAAATTTACCACCTTAATCTAGAATTCAAAGCCCTAAATATCCTCAAATTGTTCAAATTATCAGACCTCTTAGATTGAAAAAAAAAATCATAACAGACAGTGGAGAAAATTTAACTTCTTTTACACTTCATTTCAAAGCATTGGGTTGTTCAAACTGATGAAATGCGACCATTTGGAAGTTTAGCTTTGCGCAGTACAGCAGAAAGCCGTGCCAATTAAAAGATGAAAAAAGGTTTTGTCATTTTTTCTGTAGATATCAGAATGGCAGCTTTCTAAGGAGAAGATGATCTGAAACAAAAACATTATCAAAACAGCAATGTGGGGAAGCATTACAATTCCAGCAGCACTGCCTTTGGCTATAGAAAGCATCGGAGCTGCTCCTGCGCAGCCCTGCTTTGAGAAGTCGGCTTTTTAAGAGAGGTTCAACTCCAGACCCAAGGTCTGCAAGGGCAAGGATCTGATTAACAGAGCAGCTTCCCTTCTGAACTGCATGTCAAAATTCTCTGACTCAAGGTAGATGTTGACAAGCACAAGCCTCAAATTCACCATTCAGCTGAAGAATAAAAGACTAAATATAGGGCTTGGGGGCAAATGCTATTAATCGGCATTTTGTGTAATTGGTAGAGCTTTCACGGGAATTCCCTGGGTCTTCTGCCTTCCGTGAGAAGATTCCGACTTGCTTTGGCTTAACTATTTTACCAAGAAGACAACCAAGAAAATCAGCAGAACAGGATAGTGGTGCCAGCAGTGACAGATGCCCGCACAAAGCCAAGAGCAGCCTGACAACTGCTGAGATTTGGCCAGACATGACAATGGTGCAGGTACAAAGGAAAGCAAATACTGAAAACAGAGGTAAAAAGACTGGCTTAAAAATTGCTAAGATTTGCTGCAACATGCATGAAGCTGGAGGAAAAAAACCCCACAATAAAAAGCAGCACTGCTTTCTACTAGAGTCATTTGAAAGTAGGAGAGTTGTCAGCGTGAGAAAATGTCTCTTTCATTGGAGTTATCTCACGTTGGTTGGGGCCATAGCAGAGGGGGAGGCATTTTCTTTCCCCAGCTGTATACATGTCCCGTGATTTATATTCTTTACAGCATTTTTATGAGCTTCTTTAGCACATCATCCAGTGTAATAACAGCATGGTAATTGTGTTGGCTGCATGTCCTGCCACTTAATTATAATCCTGTCATTGTCATTTCCCACCTTGTCTAACAGAATAACCTTGCCACATGGCTGACATCCAGTTAAGGAAAAGGGTGGAGAAGAGAAAATATTCCAGTATGATATCAATGTAAAAGACACTTGCTTGATGGTTTTGTGATTAAGTCCCTAGCTTATGACTCTCTGCAACAGCATCCACTTTCATCCACAGGCTTTACGCATGGATTTTGTATATACAAGAAAAACCTCCTGTAATTCAACGACTTATTTTCTTTCAGATGCCCCTTCTTCTGTTCCTTCTGGGCCAGCACAAGTCAAGCTCCAACCAAGCCCTAGCAAACATTTGCTGTCCTCACGTGAATGGAGATTCTCCCTTTCACTAGGTGCAAGCACAGCTCCAGCCCCAACCTTAAATTAAACTGCCTGAAAAAACCCGCTGGAAGATTCGGAAGGGAAATGTATGGGTGGAGAATGAAGTGACATCTCACAGAAGCTTAAAACTCAGTCAGAAGGCAGTAATAAATTAATCCTTAATCCTCGGTTTGCTTTCTGTCTATCTATTCCTGCTTCTGCTGGCTAACAGAGCTGATGAGGCTGGCACCCTCCTCCAGTGCATCCTTACTCACCAGCTCCCACCCAAAATCCAATTGAGAAGATCTGCCAAATCCTGCAACATCTCATCTACCACCTCCAGGATACATATCCCAAACCCCAAATCAGTCCCAAGGCAGCATCTTAAGGAAAGCATCCGACATGCAGAACTGGATTTACTTTGGTTATCCCATCTGTCTTTCCTCTCATGGCTGTTTCAAGGAGGCTTGTTGAGGATGATTTACTTGTTGTTTACAAAATAAACTTGATTTACCCGAGCAAGTTCCAAGTAAAACCTATGCAAACTAAAACCATTCACGTGCACACTTAGCTCACACTATGGACACTTACGATAGCTTAGTTCATTTATGTTAACTCATTTGTGCTTCATATGTCAGCTACACAAACCCAGGATGTCCTCTCTAGCACAGATGGGTATAATTTTTCTTACCATCATAGCCAGCTATTAGAGGCTTATGTGCATTATGAAATTATCATTATCCCATCCCATAGCCGAGCATCACAAGAACTGAGGAGACATTGCAGCTGCTTCACAGCTGTAGGAATTCCAGCCCTAGAGACCTCAGTGAATGCAAGATTACTGCGTACTTGATGTCCTTTTTCCACAGCCATTATTTATGTAACTAGGATTACAGAGAAACAAAAAAAACCCTCTTGACAAATAATATACCTGCAAAATAATAAACTGCAGCACTGTTCAATGCCAGGATTCCTCCCTGCTGAGCCACTACTTACACAGAAGCTTGCAATAAGAAATTCCCCCTCCCCGTACTTCTTTCCTGCATGAGCAAAAGGGTGTGTGTAATGATGCCTTTCACCTAACTCCTCTGGCTCTCGTCTTCTCCCTGCGCACACCAGCATTCAGCAGAGTTGCACTCCAGGCTCTTGGATGCAGGCAGAGGAGTAAGCAGCGAAAGCAGTACGGCACTGAAAATCACAGTTTAAAGTCTTAATAATTTGTTGTGGCTGTGATTATTCCTCCAGACTGCCTTGGCTGATTAAGAATAAAACAATAAAAACCAACTAAAACAAGAACTGGAGTCCCCATTGCATTGGTTATCCACGTGGAGTCTCTGCAGGTGGGAGCAGAAGCCAACAAGTGTCCTTTTTTTCTTTCTTTCCAGGACTGATCACAAATGTAGTCTGAATTTTGATGCATTTGCTTCTCTCTCCGCGGAGCCACAGGAAACCACGCAGTCTGCAGAGGGGACTGAGAGAACTCCATGCAGGGATGTTTAAGTTAATGGAGCATAGCAGAGAGAAGAAAGGCTTGTTTTCCCCCCTTTCCATCCAGAAAATCTCATAAGGACAAAATCACTGACTCAAAGCTGGATTTTCAAGAGACTTGAGGTGAAAGCACTAGGATTGGGGGAAGAAAGGTAATCCACAGTTGGCTCTGCCCAAGGCAAAGCTGACACGGTCACATCTAAAAAGAAGGAATTTAAGCCTTGTGGTCTGTTAAAACAAGGTGGGAAGAGATGGATGCTTTGCAGCATGGACTAACAGGAGACCCACAGCAGCAGCTCCCGTTTCTCTGCTGAGAAGCTTGAGCTGGAAGCAGAGCGGCATAGACAGAACCCCTCACCAGCTGCTGCCACCAGCTCTTCTCCATCCTGAGCCCACATTCAGGGGACGCATGAGCAGGTGCAGCACAACGGAACGGCCAGTGCTGGAGCAATGTGCCACATCTCAGGGAACCTGCAAAAGGCCACCAAGAATTTGTTCCTCTTGGTCTTGTTTTTGTTTAAGAGGAAGGCTAGTGAAGTGCTAGGAGGGGTGGGGGCAAGCATCGTGCTGCTTTCCTGCAGGTTTCACTAAGATGATGCAACTTGGGTTTCAATTGATTATGAGTACACACACACAGAGGTCTGCACCAGCTCAACCAAGGCAATTAAAAACCCGATGTTATTTTAATTGGTTCGAGGTTTACTACAAGCAAAGCTTAAATGTATCTCCAGAAGAGTGGCACACCAAGTTTTGTCCGATGTTTCAAAGGCACACACCCATACTAATGACCTTGGTCCCTGCTGTGCAGACCACTACAGCGATCGACCCAGACAAGACACCTATGTGACAGCTGAGGTCTCTTCACAGGGCGGTCAAAGTCTGTAATATTGAATTTAGGATTTTCAAATATGATCCATCTGGCGCAGTTGGAATCACTTGACCCGCAAAGTACCTTCCCTTTCTAGCCGTTACGTTAATACCTCATATAGCTACAAAGCCAGTGTCAAAGTCACATACAACTCATCTTCTGCAAATATAAAGCCAGGAGATGGTTAACATCTGAGTTCATCAATATCCCCAGTCCTTATGTACAGAGGCTTCAATAAAAGCTTTTGATTTAGCCCCTCTTACTTGGTAACTTGATTTTCCTTGTTATTAATGAATTCTTTCTGTCTTGCAGACAACTTCCCTTTCCCCCTAGTATAACATAAGTAACTTAATTAAATGGATGTGAACTGAACCTCATACCTGCTAGCAGGGTTGAGCACACCAAACTGGGAAAAATAACATCTCTTGTTCCACTGATCTCATACTCATTTGCAGATCTGGATAGGAGCCAGGCCTTTCACAAACATGCCCTCACTGCTATTTCACAGAAACTGCTATGTAGTAGCATACTAAGTGAAATCACTAAGCAGGCATTTCTCAAGTACAACAAAGTATTCTTTGCCTTAAAACATTTTTATCTGTAGCTAATGTACAGTCTGTACGTGAGACCATCTCCCATCATGGAGAACTTTTCTTTGTTAATAAGAAGGGTTTCCTGAAGAAAAAAAAAATGATGATAAGAATGGTAGAAAGAAGCTCTTAGTCTTGGTCAAGTAAAACCACGGCTAAAGAAAATATTATTAAAGACAAATTTCACCTCACTGCTTTAAAAATTCCTCCACGACCACTGTCTTATGACTATTTCCCTGGTACACATTTCATATCAGACTCTCATCTCATTTAATTCTGCTTGGGAAGACAACAGTAGCATGGACTCACTCCAACAGATCCACATCCTTCAACGTCCTTTTTCATGTCCTGATCTATACCATCCATCTACTTCGAAATCTTACATGCAAACACATACTCATCCTCTAAGTACTCCTTAAACCAAGCTGCATACTCAGCACGAACCAACACATTTGCCTCATTTCCATCCATCTTCTAGCAACCAGGAGCATTAATTAAACACCAGTGACATCAACACATGCACTTCGCTGAACCAATTTGTGAACACTGATACAAGCAAGTAGAAAGAAAAAGAACTAAAGCAACCAAGGAAGAGGAAGAGCTGATTACACAGGTGAACAAGCAGCCCAGGTAGGAGAGGTACAACCATTCCCCACCATGCACAGTACCAGGATGGCACAATGTACCCGTCCATAATAAAGAAGTTCTGACATTGCTTTGCATTTTCTCATAGAAAAGCAGAAATACAGCTCATACTCAAACAATTAGCAACAGTAATTGTTTTTGCAATTGCGGTTTCAGCTTTTGCACAGAGGTTTGGTCTCACACGGTGAGCCAGCCCACACCACAACATTCAGAAAGTTCTCCTTACCCTAAGCTTGTGTTGAAGTTTTATTGTTTCTACCCCTGTGAAGTATTACTAGCCCTCATTACCCTTGTGTTTTTCTTCATCCTAGTTATTTAAGGGAACATTTTCCACTTGATCCAGACAAAAGCCTTTCATTTAGCAGGTGGAGATCAAAGTTAATTTGCTTATATCCAAGGGCTCCACAGAAAACCACAATTAAAAATATATCCTCCCAATTATACTCGCGTTCTCAGAACTGTGAAGAGGTGAGACAGAAACAGGGCAACTACCCCCTACACCAGACCTCTGCCTGATGCCTGTCCAGGGTTGGCATCCTGTCTCCTGTCAAGGTCAGCAGTCAGAAAAAAAACTCAGAGGAGGCTTCTGTGGGGGGAAAAAAGCAACGGAGACCATCTCTTCATAACATCCTGCATGAACCTTCAGTCGCCTTTCATTATCCCAGATTTGTATTCTCAGACGTGACATTTCAGAGCCATGTTTCCAAAGATAACACCTTTTTTTTGGAGAGTCTTCACTTTTTTCCAGCAACCCCAGAGATGACAAACATAGGAGGTTTGCGTGTCCTTGGGCACAGCCTTGGTAGGTGCTCAACAGCAACTTTATACGAGTGCTGGCTGCTGTAATCACAGAAATCAGGCATAAGGCTCTTAGTAAGTGCTATTGTAAAGGTCAGTGTCCAGTATGATCATGCGGGTACAGTATTCTGTACTAGAATTGCTCACAAAGCTAAAACTGTTCTTTCTGGTGTTTAACTTGTTAAAATTAAGTTTTGTCTTATTTTAATCCCATTTTGCCTGCTGTTGCACCATCTGAGAGCAAACTGGCAAGCAAATCTCTGCACTAGAGAGCATAGAAAGCCTTATCAGAACATGCTTCTCTTTTTATGGCACAGAATTATGAAGATCTTCATGACGTACCTCCCTTTGGTGATGATCCATATAGCTAGCATGCAATTTCCAAACTTGAGTCAAATCACAGAAAGCATAACGCTTCTGTACTAACCTTTAGCACAGCTCTTCCTACGCTGTAGTCCTCAACTCACACAGTTTTCTTCCGATTCACAATTCTCCAGAATCAAGAAGAATGAGGAAAAAGGAAACGCACTTGATTCCCGTTTCCTTTCAGACAAAACCTAGGACTCTTACAGCTTAGTTCAAGGGTGATCTTGAGATTTATCATAGAATCACAGAATGTCCCGAGTTGGAAGGCACCGACAAGGATCATCGAGTCCAAATCCTGTCCCTGCATAGGACAACCCCAACATTCACACCATGTGTCCAAGGGTGTTGTCCAAAAGCTTCTAGAATATTGTCAGGCTTGGCGCTTCCCCAGCTTCCCTGGGAGCTGTTGCAGTGCTCTACCGCCTTCTGGGTGAAGACTCGCTTCCTAACAACCAACAGAACCCTCCCTGGCACATCTTCCTGCCATTCCCTCGCATCCTCTCCTTGGTCACCAGAGAGAAGAAGGCAGCACCTGCTCCTCCTCCTCCTCCCCTTGGGAGGAAGCTGTAGATCACAAGAGGTCTCCACTCAGTCTCCTTTCCTCCAGGCTGAACAAACGGAGTGACTTCAGCCACTCCTACAACTTCCCTCCTAAACCCTTCACCAACTTTGTGGCCTCATCTGGACACTCTCTAGTAGCTTAGATTTTTTTTATTCTTTGGAACCCAATATTGCACACAGTGCCCAAGGTGGAGCCACACCAGTGCTGAACAGCCGACTGAACATCAGCCAGCAGTGTGCCCAGGTGGTCAAGAAGGCCAAGGGCATCTTGGCTTGGGTCAGAAATGGTGTGACCAGCAGGTCCAGGGAGGTTATTCTCCCTCTGTACTCAGCACTGGTGAGACCGCACCTTGAGTACTGTGCTCAGTTCTGGGCCTCTCACCACAAGAAGGATGTTGAGGCTCCGGAGCGTGTCCAGAGAAGAGCAACAAAGCTGGGGAAGGGGATGGACAACGAGTCTTACAAATATTACCCATCGAAGCTACTAATGAAAGAAAACTGTCCCTCTGCAGGACAGGGCATATAGAAAAAGATTCCTCAAAGAAATTATGAGGATTCTGCAACTCCACACCACCTTCCCCCCACCATCCAACTTTGGTGGCTTCTTTTCTGAGCATTTTCACCTGTACAATGACAAAGCAGGATCTCTATGTCTGGCCAGGACAACTGTAAATTACAATACCCTTTCAAGGATTAACAGAGAGAATAAAATCAGCAGACAGGGATATCCCCAGCAAGAACTGCAAAATGGAAATCTACCTCAGGCAAACTTCTGATTCAGGGATTTGCAGGCACATTACACACACATGAATGCATTCTTGCCCTACCATATCCCCTTCTCCCACTGCCCTTCAGGAATGACAGAAGTACAGCACTAACACACAGGATTAGGCACCAAAACTAAATTACTAAAAATGACAACCACAATAGAAGTACAATAGATTCTACAGACAAATGAAAAATTCACTTACCTGCAAAAATATATTGACTTGTTTTAATTTGTGTATTATTTCTTGCCTAGCTTGTTCTTCCACCTCTTTTTTATATTTTTCTATCTGGCTGTGATCTACCATCTTAGTCTCCAAATGATATTTGAGGTTAGCCACTCTTCTTTCAGCTGGTGTTTGCTCTTCTCCAGTTTTTCATGGCTCTTACGCATGGTGGACAACTCTTCTTGCAAATGCTGATTTTGTGCTTCTAGCTGCATGCATCTTTTAGATTCTCTCTCCAGCTGCTGTGAAAGTTCACCAACCTGCAGACAGCACAAGAGGAACTCAGAGGGATCTAAAATTTGTCAGTTCTGAAGAATCAGTAAGGGTCACTGATCTGCTGACTCAATATTAAAACCAAGGTTAAACCAGGCTCTTAAAACAAGAGCAGCTCTCAAAAAATTTCTGATAGGATTACTCAGGTTCCCATCCTTTCTCAATTCTTCTGCAGTAGGTCACCGACCAACAGACAGCAAACTAGCAGCATTCACCCACAAGGTTAGGTTGAAAAGCACTAGGGCTACTCTTATGTGAGATGCTTGCATGTTAAAAGAAAATCTAAATGTAATGCCCTTCCCACAACTTTTGGACTGAAAATGGGCCACAGCAAAGGCAGTTGACTCATTCCACAATAATATCTTCTAAAAACAAACATCGCTTTGAAACACGGCTGCTTTAGCAACAAATTTGAGCAATATAAGAGCTTCATTTGCTTCAAGCTTCTTTGGAGATCTGTTGTTTTAC